>NC_069499.1:1461415937-1461665937 GCF_027579735.1 Bombina bombina | reverse complement strand
TACATCTTTATTTGGAACTATGTTATTAACAGAATTTATGCTTACATGATAAATTTCTTTCTCTTGTGATGTATCGAGTCCACGGATTCATCATATTCTCCTTCCCTACAGGAAGTGGCAGAGAGAGCATCCACAGCAGAGCTGTCTATATAGCTCCTCCCTTAGCTCCACCCCCAGTCATTCGACCGAAGGCTAGGAAGAAAAAGGAGAAACTATAGGGTGCAGTGGTGACTGAAGTTTTTTTAAATAAAAATATACTACTTGTCTTAAAGGGACATAATACTCATATGCTAAATCACTTGAAACTGATGCAGTATAACTGTAAAAAGCTGACAGGAAAATATCACCTGAGCATCTCTATGTAAAAAAGGAAGATATTTTACCTCACAATCTCCTCAGCTCAGCAGAGTGAGTTCTGTGTAAAAAGTTATACTCAGTTGCTCCCAGCTGCAGGTAAATAAATTTAAAAAAATGAAGAAATGAACAGCAGCCAATCAGCATCAGCAGTGCTGAGGTCATGAACTCTTACTGTGATCTCATGAGATTTGACTTAACTCTCATGAGATTTCATAGTAAGCTTCCTTTACCTGATTGGTGAAATAATATGAGAGTGCACGATGCTAGTCCCTTCAGATGTCCCAGGACAAACACACTAAAATGCTGCTTAGAAATCCTTTACAATGGGAGGTGGCTACTGAGGAACTTTTGAGGTAAAATATCTTTCTTTTTTACATAGAGATGTTTAAGTGATATTTTCTAATCAGCTTTTTACAGCTATGCTGCATCACTTTCAAGTGTTTAAACATTTGGGTATTATGGCCCTTTAAATAGACAGGGCGGGCCATGGACTCGATACATCACAAGAGAAAGAAATTTATCAGGTAAGTATAAATTCTGTTTTCTCTTGTAAGATGTATCGAGTCCATGGATTCATCCATACTTGTGGGATACCAATACCAAAGCTTTAGGACACGGATGAAGGGAGGGACAAGACAGGTTCCTTAAACGGAAGGCACCACTGCTTGTAGAACCTTTCTCCCAAAAATAGCCTCCAAAGAAGCAAAATAATCGAATTTGTAAAATTTGGAAAAAGTATGAAGCGAAGACCAAGTTGCCGCCTTAGAAATCTGTTCGACAGAAGCCTCATTTCTAAAAGCCAATGTGGAAGCCACTGCTCTAGTAGAATGAGCAGTAATTCTTTCAGGAGGCTGCTGGCCAGCAGTCTCATAAGCCATACGGATGATGCTTTGCAGCCAAAAAGAAAGAGAGGTAGCCGTAGCCTTTTGACCTCTCCGCTTACCAGAATAGACAACAAGAAAAGGGAGGTTTGTGATGGCACTCCTATTTTGTGATACAAGGTGGGCTCTATTCATATGTCGGCGTTCGGCCTTAGTAATAGTGGTAAATAATGCCCTTAGGTGCTGTGAACCAATGTACTATGACTGAAATGCAACTATAGAGAGTTGCAAAAAAAGTGTACAAATATTAGCACTCTAACCTTGTGTAATTCAATTATTTATGAGTGTATTGTGTATTTTTAAAGTAAAAGAAGGGGGAGGAAAAATTATTGTTATTATTATGGATCCAATTATTGATTTATTACCTAAGTGTTCTCTCCCGTGATGAAAATAATCCTGTAGTGTAAGATAGTGGATTGCTTCAATTACTTATTACAATAAGTGATATAGAAGTGGTGTGGCAAGTGATACACATTGTGTTACACTATACAACAACAGTAAATGTGAACACAATCATTCAACCACACATTACCTATATTTATATTGAACTTCATCAGAATATGGTTTAATACTGACACTTTACACTAGCCTTCTAGGGTTTTTAAGTGAGACCAATTTTTAATTAACCTTATTAAAAGTTTATATTTTAATGTGTTTTTCTTGCGTATTAACTAACCACTGCATAAACATAAATAATTGAATTACACAAGGTTAGAGTTCTAATATGTGTACACTTTTTTTGCAACTCTCTATAGTTGCATTTCAGTCAGAATAGACAACAAACAATGAAGATGTTTGACGGAAATCTTTGGTTGCTTGTAAGTAAAACTTTAAAGCACGAACCACATAAAGATTGTGCAACAGACGTTCCTTCTTTGAAGAAGGATTAGGACACAGCGAAGGAACAACAATTTCCTGATTGATATTCCTATTAGAAACAACCTTAGGAAGGAATCCAGGTTTGGTACGTAAAACCACCTTATCTGCATGGAAAATAAGATAAGGTGAGTCACACTGTAAAGCAGATAACTCAGAAACTCTTTGAGCCGAAGAAATAGCTGCTAAAAACAAAACTTTCCAAGATAGAAGCTTAATATCTATGGAATGCATAAGTTCAAACGGAACCCCTTGAAGAACTTTAAGAACCAAGTTTAGGCTCCAGGGCGGAGCAACAGGTTTAAATACAGGCTTGATCCTGACCAAGGCCTGACTAAACGCTTGAACGTCTGGGACATCTGCCAGACGTTTGTGTAAAAGAATAGACAAAGCAGATATTTGTCCCTTTAAGGAACTAGCTGATAATCCCTTCTCCAATCCTTCTTGGAGAAAAGACAAAATTCTAGGAATCTTAATCTTACTCCATGAGTAACCCTTGGATTTACACCAACAAAGATATTTGCGACAAATCTTATGATAGATTTTCCTGGTGACAGGCTTTCTAGCCTGAATCAGGGTATCAGTGACCGACTCAGAGAAACCACTCTTTGATAGAATCGGGCGTTCAAGCTCCAAGCAGTCAGATGCAGAGAAATTAGATTTGGATGCTTGAACGGACCTTGGATTAGAAGGTTCTGCCTCATTGGCAGAGTCCACGGTGGACAGATGACATGTCCACCAGGTCTGCATACCAAGTCATGCGTGGCCACGCAGGCGCTATCAGAATCACCGAAGCTCTCTCCTGCTTGATTCTGGCAACCAGACGTGGGAGGAGAGGAAACGGTGGAAATACATAAGCCAGATTAAAGGACCAGGGCACTGCTAATGCATCTATAAGTACCGCCTGGGGATCCCCAGACCTGGACCCGTAACGCGGAAGTTTGGCGTTCTGTCGGGACACCATCAGATCCAATTCTGGTGTGCCCCATAGCTGAGTCAGCTGGGCAAATACCTCCGGATAGAGCTCCCACTACCCCGTATGAAAAGTCTGACGACTTAGGAAATCCGCCTCCCAGTTCTCTACACATGTGATATGGATTCCTGAGAGATGGCAAGAGTGATCCTCCGCCCATTGGATAATTTTGGTTACCCCCATCATCGCTAGAGAACTCTGTGTTCCTCCTTGATGATTGATATAGGCTACAGTCGTGATGTTGTCCGACTGAAATCTGATGAATTTGGCCGCAGCTAGCTGAGGCCACGCCTGAAGCGCATTGAATATCGCTCTCAGTACTAGAATGTTTATCGGGAGGAGAGATTCCTCCCAAGACCATAAGCTCTGTGCTTTCAGGGATTTCCAGACTGCACCCCAGCCTAGCAGGCTGGCATCTGTCGTTACTATGAGCCACTCTGGCCTGCGGAAACATATTCCCTGAGACAGGTGGTCCTGAGACAACCACCAGAGAAGAGAATCTCTGGTCTCTTGGTCCAGATGCAGTTGAGGAGATAAATCTGCATAATCCCTATTCCACTGTTTGAGCATGCATAGTTGCAGTGGTCTGAGGTGTAGGCGGGCATAAGGAACTATGTCCATTGCAGCTACCATAAGTCCGATTACCTCCATACACTGAGCCACTGATGGCCGAGGAATGGAATGAAGAGCTCAGCAAGTGATTAAAAGTTTTGATTTTCTGACCTCCGTCAGAAATATTTTCATTTCTACTGAGTCTATCAGAGTCCCTAGGAAGGAAACTCTTGTGAGAGGGACGAGAGAACTCTTTTTTATGTTCACCTTCCAACCCGTGAGATCTCAGAAAAGCCAACACGATGTCCGTGTGAGACTTGGCTAGCTGGAAAGTCGACGCCTGAATTAAGATGTCATCTAGATAGAGCGCCACTGCTATACCCCACGGTCTTAGAACCGCCAAAAGGGACCCTAGCACCTTTGTGAAAATTCTGGGAGCCGTGGCCAACCCGAAGGGAAGGGCCACAAACTGGTAATGCCTGTCCAGAAAGGTGAATCTGAGGAATTGATGATGATCTCTGTGAATAGGGATGTGTAGATACGCATCCTTTAAGTCCACGGTAGTCATATATTGACCCTCCTGGATCAGAGGAAGAATAGTCCGAATAGTCTCCATCTTGAAAGATGGTACTCTGATGAATTTGTTTAGAATTTTGAGATCCAAGATTGGTCTGAAAGTTCCCTCTTTTTTGGGAACCACAAACAGGTTGGAGTAAAAACCTAGCCCTTGTTCTGCTCTTGGAACTGGGCAAATCACTCCCATGGTATGTAGGTCTTCTACACAGCATAAGAATGCCTCTCTCTTTGTCTGGTTTGCAGACAATTGAGAAATGTGAAATCTCCCCCTTGGGGGGGGGGGGGGAGTCTTTGAAGTCCAGAAGATATCCTTGGGACACAATTTCTAAAGCCCAGGAATCGTGAACATCTCTTGCCCAAGCCTGAGCAAAGAGAGAGAGTCTGCCCCCTACTAGATCCGGTCCCGGATCGGGGGCTACCCCTTCATGCTGTCTTAGAGGCAGCAGCAGGCTTCTTGGCCTGTTTACCTTTGTTCCAAGTCTGGTTAGGTCTCCAGACTGACTTGGATTGGACAGAATTCCCCTCTTGCTTTGCTGCAGGGGAAGCTGAAGCGGGACCACCCTTGAAGTTCCGAAAGGAACGAAAATTATTTTGGTTGGTCCTCATCTTATTTGTTTTATCCTGAGGGAGGGCATAGCCTTTCCCTCCAGTGATGTCTGAAATAATTTCTTTCAGTGCAGGCCCGAATAGGGTCTTTCCTTTGAAAGGGATGTTCAACAATTTAGATTTTGATGACACATCAGCAGACCAGGACTTAAGCCATAACACCCTGCGTGCTAAAATGGCAAAACCTGAATTCTTTGTCGCTAATTTAGCCATTTGGAAAGCGGCATCTGTAATGAAAGAATTAGCCAACTTAAGGGCCTTAATTCTATCCATAATATCCTCTAATGGAGTCTCCACCTGGAGAGCCTCTTCTAGAGCCTCAAACCAGAAAGCAGCTGCAGTAGTTACAGGAACAATGCATGCAATAGGTTGGAGAAGAAAACCTTGATGAACAAAAATTTTCTTTAGGAGACCCTCTAATTTTTTATCCATAGGATCTTTGAAAGCACAACTGTCTTCGATAGGTATAGTTGTACGCTTAGCAATAGTAGAAAACATAATTTATGCTTACCTGATAAATTCCTTTCTTCTGTAGTGTGATCAGTCCACGGGTCATCATTACTTCTGGGATATTACTCCTCCCCAACAGGAAGTGCAAGAGGATTCACCCAGCAGAGCTGCATATAGCTCCTCCCCTCTACGTCACTCCCAGTCATTCGACCAAGGACCAACGAGAAAGGAAAAGCCAAGGGTGAAGTGGTGACTGGAGTATAAATTAAAAAATATTTACCTGCCTTAAAAACAGGGCGGGCCGTGGACTGATCACACTACAGAAGAAAGGAATTTATCAGGTAAGCATAAATTATGTTTTCTTCTGTTAAGTGTGATCAGTCTACGGGTCATCATTACTTCTGGGATACCAATACCAAAGCAAAAGTACACGGATGACGGGAGGGATAGGCAGGCTCTTTATACAGAAGGAACCACTGCCTGAAGAACCTTTCTCCCAAAAATAGCCTCCGATGAAGCAAAAGTGTCAAATTTGTAAAATTTGGAAAAAGTATGAAGCGAAGACCAAGTTGCAGCCTTGCAAATCTGTTCAACAGAGGCCTCATTCTTGAAGGCCCAAGTGGAAGCCACAGCTCTAGTAGAATGAGCTGTAATTCTTTCAGGAGGCTGCTGTCCAGCAGTCTCATAAGCTAAACAAATTATGCTACGAAGCCAAAAAGAAAGAGAGGTAGCGGAAGCTTTTTGACCTCTCCTCTGCCCAGAGTAAATGACAAACAGAGAAGACGTTTGTCGAAATTCCTTAGTTGCCTGTAAGTAAAATTTTAGAGCACGGACTACATCCAGGTTGTGCAGTAGACGTTCCTTCTTTGAAGAAGGATTTGGGCATAAAGAAGGAACAACAATCTCTTGATTGATATTCCTGTTAGTAACTACCTTAGGTAAGAACCCAGGTTTAGTACGCAGGACTACCTTATCCGAATGAAAAATCAAATAAGGAGAATCACAATGTAAGGCTGATAATTCAGAGACTCTTCGAGCCGAGGAAATAGCCATTAAAAATAGAACTTTCCAAGATAACAACTTTATATCAATGGAATGAAGGGGTTCAAACGGAACGCCCTGTAAAACATTAAGAACAAGGTTTAAACTCCATGGTGGAGCAACAGTTTTAAACACAGGCTTAATTCTGGCCAAAGCCTGACAAAAAGCCTGGACGTCAGGAACTTCTGACAGACGTTTGTGTAACAGAATGGACAGAGCTGAGATCTGTCCCTTTAATGAACTAGCAGATAAACCCTTTTCTAAACCTTCTTGTAGAAAAGACAATATCCTAGGAATCCTAACCTTACTCCAAGAGTAACCTTTGGATTCACACCAATATAGGTATTTACGCCATATCTTATGGTAAATCTTTCTGGTAACAGGTTTCCTAGCCTGTATTAAGGTATCAATAACTGACTCAGAAAATCCACGTCTTGATAAAATCAAGCGTTCAATTTCCAAGCAGTCAGCTTCAGAGAAGTTAGATTTTGATGTTTGAAGGGACCCTGTATCAGAAGGTCCTGTTTCAGAGGTAGAGACCAAGGTGGACAGGATGACATGTCCACCAGGTCTGCATACCAAGTCCTGCGTGGCCACGCAGGTGCTATTAGAATCACTGATGCTCTCTCTTGTTTGATTCTGGCAATCAATCGAGGAAGCAACGGGAAGGGTGGAAACACGTAAGCCATCCTGAAGTCCCAAGGTGCTGTCAGAGCATCTATCAGGACTGCTCCTGGATCCCTGGATCTGGACCCGTAACGAGGAAGCTTGGCGTTCTGTCGAGACGCCATGAGATCTATCTCTGGTTTGCCCCAACGTCGAAGTATTTGGGCAAAGACCTCCGGATGAAGTTCCCACTCCCCCGGATGAAAAGTCTGACGACTTAAGAAATCCGCCTCCCAGTTCTCCACTCCCGGGATGTGGATTGCTGACAGGTGGCAAGAGTGAGACTCTGCCCAGCAAATTATCTTTGATACTTCCATCATAGCTAGGGAGCTTCTTGTCCCTCCCTGATGGTTGATGTAAGCTACAGTCGTGATGTTGTCCGACTGAAACCTGATGAACCCCCGAGTTGTCAACTGGGGCCAAGCCAGGAGGGCATTGAGAACTGCTCTCAATTCCAGAATGTTTATTGGCAGGAGACTCTCCTCCTGACTCCATTGTCCCTGAGCCTTCAGAGAATTCCAGACGGCACCCCAACCTAGAAGGCTGGCGTCTGTTGTTACAATTGTCCAGTCTGGTCTGCTGAATGGCATCCCCCTGGACAGATGTGGCCGAGAAAGCCACCATAGAAGAGAATTTCTGGTCTCTTGATCCAGATTCAGAGAAGGGGATAAGTCTGAGTAATCCCCATTCCACTGACTTAGCATGCACAGTTGCAGTGGTCTGAGGTGTAAGCGTGCAAAGGGTACTATGTCCATTGCCGCTACCATTAAGCCGATTACCTCCATGCATTGAGCCACTGACGGGTGTTGAATGGAATGAAGGGTGCGGCAAGCACTTTGAAGTCTTGTTAGCCTGTCCTCTGTCAGGTAAATCTTCATTTCTACAGAATCTATAAGAGTCCCCAGGAAGGGAACTCTTGTGAGTGGAACGAGTGAACTTTTCTTTTCGTTCACCTTCCATCCATGTGACCTTAGAAATGCCAGCACTAACTCTGTATGAGACTTGGCAGTTTGAAAGCTTGAAGCTTGTATCAGAATGTCGTCTAGGTATGGAGCTACCGAGATTCCCCGCGGTCTTAGTACCGCCAGAAGAGCACCCAGAACCTTTGTGAAGATTCTTGGAGCTGTAGCCAATCCGAATGGAAGAGCCACAAACTGGTAATGCCTGTCTAGGAAGGCAAACCTTAGGTACCGATAATGATCTTTGTGAATCGGTATGTGAAGGTAAGCATCTTTTAAATCTACAGTGGTCATGTATTGACCCTCTTGGATCATAGGTAAAATTGTCCGAATAGTCTCCATCTTGAACGATGGAACTCTTAGGAATTTGTTTAGGATCTTTAAGTCCAGGATTGGTCTGAAAGTTCCCTCTTTTTTGGGAACCACAAACAGATTTGAGTAAAACCCCTGTCCCTGTTCCGATCGTGGAACTGGATGGATTACTCCCATTAACAAGAGCTCTTGTACGCAGCGTAGAAACGCCTCTTTCTTTGTCTGGATTGTTGACAATCTTGACAGATGAAATCTCTCTCTTGGAGGAGAGTATTTGAAGTCCAGAAGGTATCCCTGAGATATTATCTCTAGCGCCCAGGGATCCTGAACATCTCTTGCCCAAGCCTGGGCGAAGAGAGAAAGTCTGCCCCCCACTAGATCCGATCCCGGATCGGGGGCCCTCAATTCATGCTGTTTTAGGGGCAGCAGCAGGTTTCCTAGTCTGCTTGCCCTTGTTCCAGGACTGGTTAGGTTTCCAGCCTTGTCTGTAGCGAGCAACAGCTCCTTCCTGTTTTGGTGCAGAGGAAGTTGATGCTGCTCCTGCTTTGAAATTACGAAAGGAACGAAAATTAGACTGTCTAGTCTTGGCTTTGGCTTTGTCCTGAGGCAGGGCATGGCCTTTACCTCCTGTAATGTCAGCGATAATCTCTTTCAACCCGGGCCCGAATAAGGTCTGCCC
The DNA here is from genome assembly GCF_027579735.1 of Bombina bombina. Taxonomy (NCBI): domain Eukaryota; kingdom Metazoa; phylum Chordata; class Amphibia; order Anura; family Bombinatoridae; genus Bombina; species Bombina bombina. The sequence continues at coordinate 1,461,657,009 of NC_069499.1, read as the reverse complement.
TTTGAAAGGTATATTAAGCAATTTAGACTTAGAAGTAACATCAGCTGACCAGGATTTTAGCCACAGCGCCCTGCGTGCCTGAATGGCGAATCCTGAATTCTTCGCCGTAAGTTTAGTAAGATGTACTACGGCCTCCGAAATGAATGAATTAGCTAGTTTAAGGACTCTAAGCCTGTCCGTAATGTCGTCCAGAGTAGCTGAACCAATGTTCTCTTCCAGAGACTCAATCCAGAATGCCGCTGCAGCCGTGATCGGCGCAATGCATGCAAGGGGTTGCAATATAAAACCTTGTTGAACAAACATTTTTCTTAAGGTAACCCTCTAACTTTTTATCCATTGGATCTGAAAAAGCACAGCTATCCTCCACCGGGATAGTGGTACGCTTAGCTAAGGTAGAAACTGCTCCCTCCACCTTAGGGACCGTTTGCCATAAGTCCCTTGTGGTGGCGTCTATTGGAAACATTTTTCTAAATATCAGAGGGGGTGAGAACGGCACACCGGGTCTATCCCACTTCTTAGTAACAATTTCAGTAAGTCTCTTAGGTATAGGAAAAACCTCAGTACTCGTCGGTACCGCAAAATATTTATCCAACCTACACATTTTCTCTGGTATTGCAACTGTGTTACAATCATTCAGAGCCGCTAACACCTCCCCTAGTAATACACGGAGGTTTTCCAGTTTAAATTTAAAATTTGAAATATCTGAATCCAGTCTGTTTGGATCAGAACCGTCACCCACAGAATGAAGTTCTCCGTCCTCATGTTCTGCCACCTGTGACGCAGTGTCTGACATGGCCCTAATATTATCAGCGCACTCTGTTCTCACCCCAGAGTGATCACGCTTACCTCTTAGTTCTGGTAATTTAGCCAAAACCTCAGTCATAACAGTAGCCATATCCTGTAATGTGATTTGTAATGGCCGCCCAGATGTACTCGGCGCTACAATATCACGTACCTCCCTCTGAGCGGGAGATGTAGGTACTGACACGTGAGGCGAGTTAGTCGGCATAACTCTCCCCTCGTTGTTTGGTGAAATTTGTTCAATTTGTACAGATTGACTTTTATTTAAAGTAGCATCAATACAGTTAGTACATAAATTTCTATTGGGCTCCACTTTGGCATTGCAACAAATGACACAGGTATCATCCTCTGAATCAGACATGTTTAACACACTAGCAAATAAACTTGCAACTTGGAAATACAATTCAATTAGAATAATATTAAAATGTACTGTGCCTTTAAGAAGCACAGAAGATCTATGACAGTTGAAAATTAATAAATTGAAACAGTTATAGCCTCAATCCTTGTAAACAACACAACTTTAGCAAAGGTTTAATCCCATTAGCAAAGATAACAAATTCTGAAAGCAGGAAACAAATTACAGAATAAACGTTTTTTATCTCAGTCAAACTATAATTCTCACAGCTCTGCTGAGAGAAATTACCTCCCTCAAAATAAGTTTTGAAGACCCCTGAGCTCTGTAGAGATGAACCGGATCATGCAGGGAATACAATGAGTTGCTGACTGAAATATTTGATGCATAGAAAAAGCGCCAAAAAAACGGCCCCTCCCCCTCACACACAGCAGTGAGGGAGAACAGAAACTGTCAGAAAAACAGATTAAGCAACTGCCAAGTGGAAAAATAGTGCCCAAACATTTATTCACACAGTACCTCAGCAAATGAAAACGATTTTACATTCCAGCAAAAACGTTAAACATAATCTCTAGTTATTAAACAGCTTTATGTATTTCTTACAGTGTAATTCTAGTGAAGTACCATTCCCCAGAATACTGAAGTGTAAAGTATACATACATGACATTATATCGGTATGGCAGGATTTTCTCATCAATTCCATTGTCAGAAAATAAAAACTGCTACATACCTCTATGCAGATTCATCTGCCCGCTGTCCCCTGATCTGAAGTTTACCTCACTCCTCAGATGGCCGAGAACAGCAATATGATCTTAACTACTCCGGCTAAAATCATAGCAAAACTCTGGTAGATTCTTCTTCAAACTCTGCCAGAGAGGTAATAACACACTCCGGTGCTATTTTAAAATAACAAACTTTTGATTGAAGATATAAAACTAAGTATAATCACCATAGTCCTCTCACACATCCTATCTAGTCGTTGGGTGCAAGAGAATGACTGGGAGTGACGTAGAGGGGAGGAGCTATATGCAGCTCTGCTGGGTGAATCCTCTTGCACTTCCTGTTGGGGAGGAGTAATATCCCAGAAGTAATGATGACCCGTGGACTGATCACACTTAACAGAAGAAATAGCTCCCTCCACCTTAGGAACAGTCTGCCACGAGTCCTGTATGGTGTCAAATATGGGAAACATTTTCTTAAAAACAGGAGGGGGAGCGAACGGAATACCTGGTCTATCCCACTCCTTAGTAACAATAGTCACAATCCTCTTAGGGACTGGAAAAACCTCAGTGTAAACAGGAACCTCTAAGTATCTGTCCATTTTACACAATTTCTCTGGGACCACTATAGGGTCACAATCGTCTAGAGTAGCTAATACCTCCTTGAGCAATAAGTGGAGGTGTTCAAGCTTAAATTTAAAGGCCGCCATATCAGAATCTGTCTGAGGGAGCGTTTTTCCTGAATCAGAAATCTCTCCCTCAGATAACAAATCCCTTACCCCTACTTCAGAACATTGTGAGGGTATATCGGATACAGCTACTAAAGCGTCAGACGGCTCAGCATTTGTTCTTAACCCAGAGCTGACACACTTTCCTTGTAAACCAGGCAGTTTAGAGAAAACCTCTGTGAGGGTTTTATTCATAACTGTGGCAATGTCTTGTAAAGTAAATTAATTAGACGCACTAGAGGTACTTGACGTCACTTGTGCAGGCGTTACTGGTTGTGACACTTGGGGAGAGCTAGATGCTAAACCCTCATTTCCTTCTAACTGAGAATCATCTATTGCAATATTTTTAAGTGCTAAAATATGCTCTTTATAATTTATAGACATATCAGTGCAAGTGGGACACATTCTAAGAGGGGGTTCCACAATGGCTTCTAAACACATAGAACAAGGATTCTCCTTGGTGTCAGACATGTTAAACAGTCTAGTAATGTAACAAGCAAGCTTGGAAAACACTTTAATCAAAGTAAATAACACTTTGAACAAAAACGGTACTGTGCCTTTAAGAGAAAAAAAGCTGCACAAACTCTGCAAAACAGTGTAAAAAGCAGTAAACACAACGGAATTTTTACAGTAGCATCATAAAGCCTTAGTAACTTTGCACAACTATGCAAATAAACAATTAACCCCTTAATGTAAAAAACAGATTGAAAAAACTTCAAAACCGGTAAAATAACGTGAGAACAGCAGTGGATCTTAATTACAAAATGCTAAGATCATCATCCTCCTTGCAGAAATCTTCATCCCTTTTCTGCCAGAGAGTAAATAGTACACACCGGTACCATTTAAAATAACAAACTTTTGCTTGAGAAATAAAAATTAACATATTTGTCACCACACTCACTTTGCCCTTCCTAGCAGTTAAGCAGGCAGAGAGAATGACTAGGGGGTGGAGCTAAGGGAGGAGCTATATATACAGCTCTGCTGTGGGTGCTCTCTCTGCCACTTCCTGTATGGAAGGAGAATATCCCACAAGTATGGATGAATCCGTGGACTCGATACATCTTACAAGAGAAATATACATTTCTTTCTTTTTACAATATACAGAGTCTGGGGAGGAGGCAGCGCACCAACTATAGGCTCCTCCTTCACCCAGGTATGAGAGTGGTGGAGATGACTCGCCACCTCGGGGAGACATGGAAGACATCCCTCTATACTCCTCCTCTGAAGAAGCCCCCACTGCACCAGCATCCTCTCCTGCACCAGCAGCCCCTCCTGCACCAGCAGCCCGCCGGGCACCAGCAGCCCCTCAGGAGGAGATAGCAGAGGTGCAGATATTACGAGATTTTCAAGAACAGATGCGTGCCTCCCGGAGGGAAAATCTTCAAAGCAGAATGCAGATGACAGAAGATATTCATGCCATTTGAGAAGGCCAAGGAGACCTTATACAAGGCCAAAGAGACATTATCCAAGGACAAAACGAGATCTTAAATACTCTCAGAGAGCTATATTGCAGGTCCTCCGGGAGGCGCATAACGCACCATCTGCTGCTGGGCCATCTGCTCTTGTGCCATCTGTTGCTAGGCCATCTGATCCTGGGCCATCTGCTGCTGGGCCATCTGATCCTGGGCCATCTGCTCCTGGTACTCCTCAACCTCCTCCTCAGCCGGGTCATCCCAGTACTCCTCCTTCCCCTCTTTCACAAACATCTCCCATGAGAACTCGTCGGAGGGGGCAGTTGCCCCCCAGAGCCTCAGTCTTGTGGGAAGAGGGGAAGGAAGAGGAAGGAAGTATTTTTTCCTATATATATATATATATATATTTATTTATTTAATGTGTAAGGGATAGGTATGTTATGATGTGGTCTTCTTACACTTGTGGACCACACTCTGTATATAATCTGCTTCTATGGGACCGGGTCCATGGAGGCAGATTGTTTGCAGAGTGTGGGTTACAAGTGTGTGGACACCACATCATCACATACCTATCCTTTTTGATTACATTGATTGGTTTCTGTGATGTGATGTCCAAACTGTTTCCATAATCTCAAACAAAATGACCATTACAATTATACATGATGGCATATTACTGTTTGAATGCCAACAACACAGCTTAAAGGGAAAGTCAGAACATTATTGTTTTTTTTTTACAAAGAAAACACTTTATAAAGCATTATCAAGTTTGGAAAAACAACACTTAGAGAAATACACGTTTTACCTCTGTGATTAACCTTGTATCTATGCCTCGGAAAAATGACCACTTATTTATGTTCTTTTGACAGACCAACATTTCAGCCAATCACTGATCAATCCAGGGTAACTATACTGTATGAGCTCAATGTTTCTATATGAAAATGCAAAAAAAAAAAATGCCCTCTAGTGGTTAAAATGCATTCAGATTAGATGCACTCTTCCAGCTCTAAGAAATGAGCAGATGAACCTCCTAGGTTTAGATATCAACTAACAATAACAAGAGAACTAAGATAAATTTGTGATAAACGTTTGAGATATAGTTTTGAAAAAAATTGAATTTTTCGACATTAAAATCATTACTGTTTTTCTTGACTGTCCCTTTAAAAAATAACATATGCTAACATATACTAATCCTTAGGGATTGTTGGTATATCTACATGTACTTGTTCAAACATGAAAATATTGGAATAGGATAATAAGCATGTATGCCATATTTCTATTGACGTGTTAAATAAAGTCTATTTTCTTAAAGAGACATTATTGTGTTTGAATTATTTAAGAAAGACATTTCATTTAGAAGGAATATGGTTTCAGGTCCTTTTGCGAGTTACTTTAGAAATATATGCTCACACTAATATATTTGGAGATTAACCAATGTGGAACTCATACATGACACAATACTGAACATTTACATTAAAGGGACATTAAACAATAATTTTCAGAGAACTGCATGTAATAGACACTACTACAAACAACAAGATGACCACATACTGATATCAAAATCCATGAGAAAACGGTTTAAAGACTTACTTAGAAAATCTGTTTAGCTATGTTGAAAAGTTAGCTTGAAAGCCCATTCCAAGTGGGAAATAAGACAATCCCCCTTCCTTTGCATATGAAAAGACCATTTACACAAACAGGAGCAAGCTGGAGAAGGTAGCTGATGGTACTCACATCAAACTTTGAGGCTTGGGTAGGAGTCAGAAAATCACTGCAATGTTATTTAAACATAAGCAAAACTAGACATTGATTATAAAAAAGGACTATATAAATAGATCAAAAAAACATATATGTGTTGAAAGAATGAGTGTATAATGTCTCTTTAATAAAAAAAATAACACAACATAACATCTAGAATAAGTAGGCATCTCATATATTTAGCAGATGATAAAGGTCAATGCATATTGCTTACTTGATTCAAATACAATAGCGCATATTTAGGAATTAGATATGTAGAAAATTCAACACAACACAGTCATTATTTATAAAAATGAAAATATTGTTGACAAACATATTAAACAAGATGGACTATATTCATGGATTTGCACTTGCCTCAAAATATCTTATGCAGGAAAACATATAGCTTTCATTCGTTTATTCAACGAAACAGCCATCAAAAGAGATTTTTGTGTTCTCTATCATTTATGGTTCAACAATGTACATGATTCACACAATCCATACTCAACATGGTTTTAAACTTGTCTTCTCATTCACAAACATGGGTTACGTGCAAATTCAAATATTGCAGGACTACATAATCCAATCAGACGGATTTAACACCTTGGCATGTGACGTCTTAATTAACATGGTGCATCGTTGATCGCGTAAAAACGCCATCCAATCTATGGCGCATAGTTGATCGCGTAAAAACGCCATCCAATCTATGGCGCATCCTTGATCGTGTAAAAACGCAATCCAATCAAAGGCACATCCTTGATCGCGTAAAAACGCCATCCAATCAAAGGCGCATCCATGATCACGTAAAAACGTCAGCCAATACCAGGACTCGTTTGACAGCTTGGCAGGTGACATCTTAAGCAACATGGCGCATCCGAGATCGCATAAAAACTTCAGCCAATACAAGGACTCATTTGACAGCTTGGCAGGTGACGTCTTAAGCAACATGGTGCATCCGAGATCGCGTAAAAACGTCAGCCAATACAAGGACTCATTTGACAGCTTGGCATGTCAATAAGAAAACATAATTTATGCTTACCTGATAAATTCCTTTCTTCTGTTGTGCGATCAGTCCACGGGTCATCATTACTTCTGGGATATAACTCCTCCCCAACAGGAAATGCAAGAGGATTCACCCAGCAGAGCTGATATAGCTCCTCCCCTCTACGTCAGTCCCAGTCATTCGACCAAGAATCAACGAGAAAGGAGTAACCAAGGGTGAAGTGGTGACTGGAGTATAATTTAAAAGATATTTACCTGCCTTAAAAAACAGGGCGGGCCGTGGACTGATCGCACAACAGAAGAAAGGAATTTATCAGGTAAGCATAAATTATGTTTTCTTCTGTTATGTGCGATCAGTCCACGGGTCATCATTACTTCTGGGATACCAATACCAAAGCAAAAGTACACGGATGACGGGAGGGAAAGGCAGGCTCATTATACAGAAGGAACCACTGCCTGAAGAACCTTTCTCCCAAAAATAGCCTCCGAAGAAGCAAAAGTGTCAAATTTGTAAAATTTGGAAAAAGTATGAAGCGAAGACCAAGTTGCAGCCTTGCAAATCTGTTCAACAGAGGCCTCATTCTTAAAGGCCCAAGTGGAAGCCACAGCTCTAGTGGAGTGAGCTGTAATTCTTTCAGGAGGCTGCTGTCCAGCAGTCTCATAGGCTAAACGTATTATGCTACGAAGCCAAAAAGAGAGAGAGGTAGCAGAAGCTTTTTGACCTCTCCTCTGTCCAGAATAAACGACAAACAGGGAAGAAGTTTGGCGAAAATTTTTAGTTGCCTGCAAGTAGAACTTGAGGGCACGAACTACATCCAGATTGTGTAGAAGACGTTCCTTCTTTGAAGAAGGATTTGGACACAAGGATGGAACAACAATCTCTTGATTGATATTCCTGTTAGTAACTACCTTAGGTAAGAACCCAGGTTTAGTACGCAGAACTACCTTATCTGAATGAAAAATCAGATAAGGAGAATCACAATGTAATGCTGATAACTCAGAGACTCTTCGAGCCGAGGAAATAGCCATTAAAAACAGAACTTTCCAAGATAACAATTTTATATCAATGGAATGAAGGGGTTCAAATGGAACACCTTGTAAAACGTTAAGAACTAAGTTTAAACTCCATGGCGGAGCAACGGCTTTAAACACAGGCTTGATCCTAGCTAAAGCTTGACAAAAAGCCTGGACGTCTGGATTTTCTGACAGACGCCTGTGTAACAAGATGGACAGAGCTGAAATCTGTCCCTTTAATGAACTAGCCGATAAACCCTTTTCTAAACCTTCTTGTAGAAAAGACAATATCCTAGGGATCCTAACCTTACTCCAGGAGTAACGTTTGGATTCGCACCAGTATAGGTATTTGCGCCATATTTTATGGTAAATCTTTCTGGTAACAGGCTTCCTAGCCTGGATCAGGGTATCAATAACCGACTCAGAAAAACCACGCTTTGATAAAATCAAGCGTTCAATTTCCAAGCAGTCAGTTTCAGAGAAGTTAGATTTTGATGTTTGAATGGACCCTGTATCAGAAGGTCCTGTCTCAGAGGTAGAGACCAAGGTGGACAGGATGACATGTCCACTAGATCTGCATACCAAGTCCTGCGTGGCCATGCAGGCGCTATTAGAATCACAGATGCTCTCTCTTGTTTGATTTTCGCAATCAATCGAGGAAGCAGCGGGAAGGGTGGAAACACATAAGCCATCCCGAAGTTCCAAGGTGCTGTCAAAGCATCTATCAGAACCGCTCCCGGATCCCTGGATCTGGACCCGTAGTGAGGAAGTTTGGCGTTCTGGCGAGACGCCATGAGATCTATCTCTGGTTTGCCCCAACGTCGAAGTATTTGGGCAAAAATCTCCGGATGAAGTTCCCACTCTCCCGGATGAAAAGTCTGGCGACTCAAGAAATCCGCCTCCCAGTTCTCCACTCCCGGGATGTGGATTGCTGACAGGTGGCAAGAGTGAGACTCTGCCCAGCGAATTATCTTTGATACTTCCATCATTGCTAGGGAGCTTCTTGTCCCTCCCTGATGGTTGATGTAAGCTACAGTCGTGATATTGTCCGACTGAAACCTGATGAACCCCTGAGTTGTTAATTGGGGCCAAGCTAGAAGGGCATTGAGAACTGCCCTCAATTCCAGAATGTTTATTGGAAGGAGACACTCCTCCTGATTCCATAATCCCTGAGTCTTCAGAGAATTCCAGACAGCGCCCCAACCTAGCAGGCTGGCGTCTGTTGTTACTATTGTCCAGTCTGGCCTGCTGAATGGCATCCCCCTGGACAGGTGTGGCCGATAAAGCCACCATAGAAGAGAATTTCTGGTCTCTTGATTCAGATTCAGGGTAGGGGACAAATCTGAGTAATCCCCATTCCACTGACTTAGCATGCACAATTGCAGCGGTCTGAGGTGTAGGCGTGCAAAAGGTACTATGTCCATTGCCGCTACCATTAAGCCGATCACCTCCATGCATTGAGCTACTGACGGGTGTTGAATGGAATGAAGGACACGGCATGCATCCTGAAGCCTTGTTAACCTGTCTTCTGTCAGGTAAATCTTCATTTCTACAGAATCTATAAGAGTCCCCAAGAATGGAACTCTTGTGAGAGGAAAAAGAGAACTTTTCTTTTCGTTCACTTTCCATCCATGCGACCTTAGAAATGCCAGAACTAACTCTGTATGAGACTTGGCAGTTTGAAAGCTTGAAGCTTGTATTAGAATGTCGTCTAGGTACGGAGCTACCGAAATCCCTCGCGGTCTTAGTACCGCCAGAAGGGCACCCAGAACCTTTGTGAAGATTCTTGGGGCCGTAGCCAATCCGAATGGAAGAGCTACAAACTGGTAGTGCCTGTCTAGGAAGGCAAACCGTAGATACCGTTGATGATCTTTGTGAATCGGTATGTGAAGGTAAGCATCTTTTAAATCCACTGTGGTCATGTACTGACCCTTTTGGATCATAGGTAAGATTGTCCGAATAGTTTCCATTTTGAACGATGGAACTCTTAGGAATTTGTTTAGAATCTTTAAATCTAAGATTGGCCTGAAAGTCCCCTCTTTTTTGGGAACCACAAACAGGTTTGAGTAGAACCCTTGTCCTTGTTCCGACCACGGAACTGGATGGATCACTCCCATTAATAACAGATCTTGTACACAGCGTAGAAACGCTTCTTTCTTTATCTGGTTTGTTGACAACCTTGACAGATGAAATCTCCCTTTTGGGGGAGATAATTTGAAGTCTAGAAGGTATCCCTGAGATATGATCTCCAGCGCCCAGGGATCCTGAACATCTCTTGCCCAGGCCTGAGCGAAGAGAGAAAGTCTGCCCCCCACTAGATCCGGTCCCGGATCGGGGGCTCTCGGTTCATGCTGTCTTTGGGGCAGCAGCAGGTTTCCTGGCCTGTTTGCCCTTATTCCAGGACTGGTTAGGTTTCCAGCCTTGCCTGTAACGAGCAACAGCTCCTTCCTGTTTTGGTGCAGTGGAGGTTGACGCTGCTCCAGGTTTGAAATTCCGAAAGGGACGAAAATTAGACTGTCTAGCCTTAGTTTTGGCTTTGTCTTGAGGTAGGGCGTGGCCCTTACCTCCTGTAATGTCAGCGATAATTTCTTTCAACCCGGGCCCAAATAAAGACTGCCCCTTGAAAGGTATATTAAGTAATTTAGACTTAGAAGTAACATCAGCTGACCAGGATTTTAGCCACAGTGCTCTACGTGCCTGTATGGCGAATCCAGAGTTCTTAGCCGTAAGTTTGGTTAAATGTACTACGGCCTCCGAAATGAATGAATTGGCTAGTTTAAGGACTCTAAGCCTGTCCATAATGTCGTCTAGCGTAGATGAACTAAGGTTCTCTTCCAGAGACTCAATCCAAAATGCTGCCGCAGCCGTAATCGGCGCGATACATGCAAGGGGTTGCAATATAAAACCTTGTTGAACAAACATTTTCTTAAGGTAACCCTCTAATTTTTTATCCATTGGATCTGAAAAAGCACAGCTATCCTCCACCGGGATAGTGGTACGCTTAGCTAAAGTAGAAACTGCTCCCTCCACCTTAGGAACCGTTTGCCATAAGTCCCGAGTAGTGGCGTCTATTGGAAACATCTTTCTAAATATTGGAGGGGGTGAGAACGGCACACCGGGTCTATCCCACTCCTTAGTAACAATTTCAGTTAATCTCTTAGGTATAGGAAAAACGTCAGTACTCGCCGGTACCGCAAAGTATTTATCCAACCTACACATTTTCTCTGGTATTGCAATAGTGTTACAATCATTGAGAGCTGCTAAGACCTCCCCTAGTAATGCACGGAGGTTCTCCAATTTAAATTTAAAATTTGAAATATCTGAATCCAATCTGTTTGGATCAGAACCGTCACCCACAGAATGAAGCTCTCCGTCCTCATGCTCTGCAAGTTGTGACGCAGTATCAGACATGGCCCTAGTATTGTCAGCGCACTCTGTTCTCACCCCAGAGTGATCACGCTTGCCTCTTAGTTCTGGTAATTTAGACAAAACTTCAGTCATAACAGTAGCCATATCATGTAATGTTATCTGTAATGGCCGCCCAGATGTATTAGGCGCCATAATATCACGCACCTCCCGGGCGGGAGATGCAGGTACTGCCGCGTGAGGCGAGTTAGTCGGCATAACTCTCCCCTCGCAGTTTGGTGAAATTTGTTCACATTGTACAGATTGACTTTTATTTAAAGTAGCATCAATACAGTTAGTACATAAATTTCTATTGGGCTCCACCTTGGCATTGGAACAAATGACACAGATATCATTCTCTGAGTCAGACATGTTTAACACACTAGCAATAACTTGCAACCTGGTTATAATCTTTTTTAACAAAAACGTACTGTGCCTCAAAGAGGTACTTAAACGATTAAATGACAGTTGAGATAATGAACTGAAAACAGTTATAGCATCAAGTTTAAATAACACAACTTTTAGCAAAGGTTTGTTCCCATTAGTAAATAACTAAATTTGACATAAAAAATTATAGAGTAACGTTTTTATTCACAGTCAATAAAAATTCTCACAGCTCTGCTGAGAGAATGTACCTCCCTTCAAAGAAGTTTGAAGACCCCTGAGATCTGTCAGTGAACCGGATCATGCAGGAAATATAATAGTAGCTGACTGGAATTTTTTGATGCGTAGCAAAAGAGCGCCAAAAACGGCCCCTCCCCTCACACACAGCAGTGAGGAGAAACGAAACTGTCACAATTTAAAGCAGACAACTGCCAAGTGGAAAATAATGCCCAAACATTTATTTACTCAGTACCTCAGTAATGTAAACGATTCTACATTCCAGCAAAAACGTTTAACATGACAATATTTATTAAAAGGATTAGTGACCTTTAACAGAGTAGTTCCGGTGAAAAACCATTCCCAGAATACTGAAGTGTATACATACATGTCATTATAACGGTATAGCAGGATTTTTTCATCAATTCCATTCAGAAAATAAAAACTGCTACATACCTCAATGCAGATTCATCTGCCCGCTGTCCCCTGATCTGAAGCCTTTACCTCCCTCAGATGGCCGAGAACAGCAATATGATCTTAACTACTCCGGTTAAAATCATAGTAAAAAACTCTGGTAGATTCTTCTTCAAACTCTGCCAGAGAAGTAATAACACGCTCCGGTGCTATTGTAAAATAACAAACTTTTGATTGAAGTCATAAAAACTAAGTATAATCACCATAGTCCTCTCACACATCCTATCTAGTCGTTGGGTGCAAGAGAATGACTGGGACTGACGTAGAGGGGAGGAGCTATATCAGCTCTGCTGGGTGAATCCTCTTGCATTTCCTGTTGGGGAGGAGTTATATCCCAGAAGTAATGATGACCCGTGGACTGATCGCACATAACAGAAGAAATGTATTTATATTTTCTAAACTAGTATGTGCTATATTGGTAGCTAGCAATTTCCCGCTAGATAACGTAATACTGTGATATATGAAATAGAATCCATTGTTGAAACTAAGGATATATTTCATTAGAAGCAGAGGATTATTAACTATTTAGCAAGCAGCAGGGTTTAAATAGAACTGAAAACAACATTTTATGTTACACGATTATGTAGAACATTGCAATTTGAAATACATTTTCACATTGAATTTTAATCTTTGGGTTATTGTGTTTCATGTCCCTTTAAATGTGAAATAATGCTAGGAGATACATTATGAAAATAGGAATTGTTTATACATTATATGTTACCTATAGCAATGGTGTCCATCTTTACCATTTAAAAAGGGACACATGAGAAATACATATGTCAGGGATGTTTTAAGATATGTTAAGATTTATTTGGAATAACAAAAATGACATGTATTGATCAAACGTGTCACTTATTCAAGTTGAAATATGGTCAGCCTACCTATAGCAATATATCGTAGGATAATTAAAGAGAAAAAAGAATAAGAGAAAGATATAAATCATCTAAAATATGCGCATTACAAACAGTGATTGATTTTGGTACACTACTACAATAAGATATAAGTGAAATTAGAATACATGTGCTGTCAACATTCAAATAAGAGTCTGTTTTTATAAATATTATATGTCCGTGTTGATGTAAAAAGGACACAAATACATTAGAAATGCATATCCATTCCTTAAGAATTGTGATCAGCATCACTTAAAGGGACATGAAATACAAACAATTACGTTTCTGGATTCACAGAGAGGATACTATTTACATCAAATCTTCAATTTACATAGATTATATCATTATATCAATCCTGGGATCATTTGTTAAAGGTGCATCAATTCACGAATAGTATAGAAATTAACACATGGATGTGCAAAAAAAAGAAAATATATATATATACAACCAGCAATATATATATAGATAACTGCAGTCCTATGCTAATCATAATCTTGCAAAAATAAACCTTTATGAAAAGTATATCAAGAAAATGACTCAAATTCAATTTGAGATGTAAATATTACATTTATTGACAATAGTATTATATTTATGAATCATGAAAGACAATTATATTATTTCATGTCCCTTTAAGGATTAACGACATAAACTATAGATTTCAATCAATGACATGAATAAAGACGACAAATAATATTGGAATGATATGTATTTTATTATTATGTCATAAAACATAAAGAAATAAGATAACGTTACAAAAAACATATTTAAAAATCTGCCCCATTGGAGCCATTTGACAAGGTAAAAGAGTGCATCACAGTCCTTGGAGGGAGTTGACAAGGGCCAACACAGCCCCATTGGAGCCATTTGACAAGGTAAAAGAGTGCATCACAGTCCTTGGAGGTAGTTGACAAGGGCCAACAAAGTCAAACACAGCCCCATTGGAGCCATTTGACAAGGTAAAGGAGTCCAACACAGTCCTTGGAGGGAGTTGACAAGCGCCAACAAAGGTCAACACAGCCCCATTTAAACCATTTGACAAGGTAAAAGAGTCCATCACAGTCCTTGGAGGGAGTTGACAAGGGCCAACAAAGGCCAACACAGCCCTATTGGAGCCATTTGACAAGGTAAAAGAGTGCATCACAGTCATTGGAGGGAGTTGACAAGGGACAACACAGCCCCATTGGAGCCATTTGACAAGGTAAAATAGTGCATCACAGTCCTTGGAGGGAGTTGACAAGGGCCAACACAGCCCCATTGGAGCCATTTGACAAGGTAAAAGAGTGCATCACAGTCCTTGCAGGGAGTTGACAAGGGCCAACACAGCCCCATTGGAACCATTTGACAAGGTAAAAGAGTGCATCACAGTCCTTGGAGGTAGTTGACAAGGGCCAACAAAGGCCAACACAGCCCCATTGGAGCCATTTGACAAGGTAAAATAGTCCATCACAGTCCTTGGAGGGAGTTGACAAGGGCCAACAAAGGCCAACTCAGCCCCATTGGAGACATTTGACAAGGTTAAAGAGTGCATCACAGTCCTTGGAGGGAGTTGAAAAGGGCCAACACAGCCCCATTGGAGCCATTTGACAAGGTAAAAGAGAGCATCACAGTCCTTGGAGGGAGTTGACAAGGGCCAACACAGCCCCATTGGAGCCATTTGACAAGGTAAAAGAGTGTATCACAGTCCTTGGAGGGAGTTAACAAGGGCCAACAAAGGCCAACACAGCTGCATTGGAGCAATTTGACAAGGTAAAAGAGTCCATCACAGTCCTTGGAGGGAGTTGACAAGGGCCAACAAAGGCCAACACAGACCCATTGGAGCCATTTGACTAGGTAAAAGAGTGCATCACAGTCCTTGGAAGGAGATGACAAGGGCCAACACAGCCCCATTGGAGCCATTTGACAAGGTAAAAGAGTGCATCACAGTCCTTGGAGGGAGTTGACAAGGACCAACACAGCCCCATTGGCGCCATTTGACAAGGTAAATGAGTGCATCACAGTCCTTGGAGGGAGTTGACAAGGGCCAACAAAGGCCAACACAGCCCCATTGGAGCCATTTGACAAGGTAAAAAGAGTCCATCACATTCCTTGGAGGGAGATGACAAGGGCCAACAAAGGCCAACACAGCCCCATTGGAGCCATTTGACAAGGTTAAAGAGTGCATCACAGTCCTTGGAATGAGTTGACAAGGGCCAACAAAGCCCCATTGGAGCCATTTGACAAGGTAAAAGAGAGCATCACAGTCCTTGGAGGGAGTTGACAAGGGCCAACACAGCCCCATTGGAACCATTTCACAAGGTAAAAGAGTGCATCACAGTCCTTGGAGGGAGTTGACAAGGGCCAACAAAGGCCAACACAGCCCCATTGGAGCGATTTGACAAGGTAAAAGAGTCCATTACAGTCCTTGTAGGGAGTTGACAAGGGCCAACAAAGGCCAACACAGCCCCATTGGAGCCATTTTACAAGGGAAAAGAGTGCATCACAGTCCTTGGAGGGAGTTGACAAGGGCCAACACAGCCCCATTGGAGCCATTTGACAAGGTAAAAGAGTGTATCACAGTCCTTGGAGGGAGTTGACAAGGGCCAACAAAGGCCAACACAGCCCCATTGGAGCCATTTGACAAGGTAAAAGAGTGTATCACAGTCCTTGGAGGGAGTTGACAAGGGCCAACAAAGGCCAACACAGCTCCATTGGAGCCATTTGACAAGGTAAAAGAGTGCATCACAGTCCTTGGAGGGAGTTGACAACAAGGGCCAACACAGCCCCATTGGAGCCATTTGACAAGGTAAAAGAGTGCATCACAGTCCTTGGATGGAGTTGGCAAGGGCCAACACAGCCCCATTGGAGCCATTTGACAAGGTAAAAGAGTGTATCACAGTCCTTGGAGGGAGTTGACAAGGGCCAACAAAGGCCAACACAGCCCCATTGGAGCCATTTGACAAGGTAAAAAGAGTCCATCACAGTCCTTGGAGGGAGTTGGCAAGGGCCAACAAAGGCCAACACAGCCCCAATGGAGCCTTTTGACAAGGTAAAATAGTGCATCACAGTCCTTGGAGGGAGTTGACAAGGGCCAACACAGCCCCATTGGAGCCATTTGACAAGGTAAAAGAGTGCATCACAGTCCTTGGAGGGAGTTGACAAGGACCAAAAAAGGCCAACACAGCCCCATTGGAGCGATTTGACAAGGTAAAATAGTCCATCACAGTCCTTGGAGGGAGGTGACAAGGGCCAACAAAGGCCAACACAGCCCCATTGGAGCCATTTGACAAGGTAAAAGAGTCCATAACAGTCCTTGGAGGGAGTTGACAAGGGCCAACACAGCCCCATTGGAGCCATTTTACAAGGTAAAAGGGTGCATCACAGTCCTTGGAGGGAGTTGACAAGGGCCAACGCAGCCCCATTGGAGCCATTTGACAAGGTAAAAGAGTGTATCACAGTCCTTGGAGGGAGTTGACAAGAACCAACAAAGGCCAACACAGCCCCATTGGAGCCATTTGACAAGGTAAAAGAGTGCATCACAGGCCTTGGAGGGAGTTGGCAAGGGCCCACACAGCCCCATTGGAGCCATTTGACAAGGTAAAAGAGTGTATCACAGTCCTTGGAGGGAGTTGACAAGGGCCAACATAGGCCAACACAGCTCCATTGGAGCCATTTGACAAGGTAAAAGAGTGCATCACAGTCCTTGGATGGAGTTGGCAAGGGCCAACACAGCCCCATTGGAGCCATTTGACAAGGTAAAAGAGTGTATCACAGTCCTTGAAGGGAGTTGACAAAGGCCAACAAAGGCCAACACAGCCCCATTGGAGCCATTTGACAAGGTAAAAAGAGTCCATCACAGTCCTTGGAGGGAGTTGACAAGGGCCAACAAAGGCCAACACAGCCCAATTGGAGCCATTTGACAAGGTAAAATAGTGCATCACAGTCCTTGGAGGGAGTTGACAAGCGTCAACAAAGGCCAACACAGCCCCATTGGAGCCATTTGACAAGGTAAAAGAGTCCATCACAGTCCTTGGAGGGAGTTGACAAGGGCCAACAAAGGCCAACACAGCCCCATTGGAGCCATTTGACAAGGTAAAATAGTGCATCACAGTCCTTGGAGGGAGTTGACAAGGGCCAACACAGCCCCATTGGAGCCATTTGACAAGGTAAAAGAGTGCATCACAGTCCTTGGAGGGAGTTCGCAAGGGCCAACAAAGGCCAACACAGCCCCATTGGAGCAACTTGACAAGGTAAAATAGTGCATCACAGTCCTTGGAGGGAGTTGACAAGGACCAACACAGCCCCATTGGAGCCATTTGACAAGGTAAAAGAGTGCATCACAGTCCTTGGAGGGAGTTGACAAGGACCAAAAAAGGCCAACACAGCCCCATTGGAACCATTTCACAAGGTAAAAGAGTGCATCACAGTCCTTGGAGGGAGTTAACAAGGGCCAACAAAGGCCAACACAGCCCCATTGGAGTAATTTGACAAGGTAAAAGAGTCCATTACAGTCCTTGTAGGGAGTTGACAAGTGCCAACAAAGGCCAACACAGCCCCATTGGAGCCATTTTACAAGGGAAAAGAGTGCATCACAGTCCTTGAAGGGAGTTGACAAGGGCCAACACAGCCCCATTGGAGCCATTTGACAAGGTAAAAGAGTGTATCACAGTCCTTGGAGGGAGTTGACAAGGGTCAACAAAGGCCAACACAGCCCCATTGGAGCCATTTGACAAGGTAAAAGAGTGTATCACAGTCCTTGGAGGGAGTTGACAAGGGCCAACAAAGGCCAACACAGCTCCATTGGAGCCATTTGACAAGGTAAAAGAGTGCATCACAGTCCTTGGAGGGAGTTGACAACAAGGGCCAACACAGCCCCATTGGAGCCATTTGACAAGGTAAAAGAGTGCATCACAGTCCTTGAAGGGAGTTGACAAGGGCCAACAAAGGCCAACACAGCCCCATTGGAGCCATTTGACAAGGTAAAAGAGTCCATCACAGTCCTTGGAGGGAGTTGACAAGGGCCAACAAAGGCCAACACAGCCCCATTGGAGCCATTTGACAAGGTAAAATAGTGCATCACAGTCCTTGGAGGGAGTTGACAAGGGCCAACACAGCCCCATTGGAGCCATTTGACAAGGTAAAAGAGTGCATCACAGTCCTTGGAGGGAGTTGACAAGGGCCAACAAAGGCCAACACAGCCCCATTGGAGCCATTTGACAAGGTAAAATAGTGCATCACAGTCCTTGGAGGGAGTTTACAAGGGCCAACACAGCCCCATTGGAGCCATTTGACAAGGTAAAAGAGTGCATCACAGTCCTTGGAGGGAGTTGACAAGGACCAAAAAAGGCCAACACAGCCCCATTGGAACCATTTCACAAGGTAAAAGAGTGCATCACAGGCCTTGGAGGGAGTTGGCAAGGGCCAACAAAGGCCAACACAGCCCCATTGGAGCCATTTGACAAGGTAAAATAGTGCATCACAGTCCTTGGAGGGAGTTGACAAGGGCCAACACAGCCCCATTGGAGCCATTTGACAAGGTAAAAGAGTGCATCACAGTCCTTGGAGGGAGTTGACAAGGACCAAAAAAGGCCAACACAGCCCCATTGGAACCATTTCACAAGGTAAAAGAGTGCATCACAGTCCTTGGAGGGAGTTAACAAGGGCCAACAAAGGCCAACACAGCCCCATTGGAGCGATTTGACAAGGTAAAAGAGTCCATTACAGTCCTTGTAGGGAGTTGACAAGGGACAACAAAGGCCAACACAGCCCCATTGGAGCCATTTTACAAGGGAAAAGAGTGCATCACAGTCCTTGGAGGGAGTTGACAAGGGCCAACACAGCCCCATTGGAGCCATTTGACAAGGTAAAAGAGTGTATCACAGTCCTTGGAGGGAGTTGACAAGGGCCAACAAAGGCCAACACAGCCCCATTGGAGTCATTTGACAAGGTAAAAGAGTGTATCACAGTCCTTTGAGGGAGTTGACAAGGGCCAACAAAGGCCAACACAGCTCCATTGGAGCCATTTGACAAGGTAAAAGAGTGCATCACAGTCCTTGGAGGGAGTTGACAACAAGGGCCAACACAGCCCCATTGGAGCCATTTGACAAGGTAAAAGAGTGCATCACAGTCCTTGTATGGAGTTGGCAAGGGCCAACACAGCCCCATTGGAGCCATTTGACAAGGTAAAAGAGTGTATCACAGTACTTGGAGGGAGTTGACAAGGGCCAACAAAGGCCAACACAGCCCCATTGGAGCCATTTGACAAGGTAAAAAGAGTCCATCACAGTCCTTGGAGGGAGTTGGCAAGGGCCAACACAGCCCCAATGGAGCCTTTTGACAAGGTAAAATAGTGCATCACAGTCCTTGGAGGGAGTTGACAAGGGCCAACACAGCCCCATTGGAGCCATTTGACAAGGTAAAAGAGTGCATCACAGTCCTTGGACGGAGTTGACAAGGACCAAAAAAGGCCAACACAGTCCCATTGGAGCGATTTGACAAGGTAAAATAGTCCATCACAGTCCTTGGAGGGTGTTGACAAGGGCCAACAAAGGCCAACACAGCCCCATTGGAGCCATTTGACAAGGTAAAAGAGTGCATCACAGTCCTTGGAGGGAGTTGACAAGGGCCAACACAGCCCCATTGGAGCCATTTTACAAGGTAAAAGGGTGCATCACAGTCCTTGGAGGGAGTTGACAAGGGCCAACGCAGCCCCATTGGAGCCATTTGACAAGGTAAAAGAGTGTATCACAGTCCTTGGAGGGAGTTGACAAGAACCAACAAAGGCCAACACAGCCCCATTGGAGCCATTTGACAAGGTAAAAGAGTGCATCACAGGCCTTGGAGGGAGTTGGCAAGGGCCCACACAGCCCCATTGGAGCCATTTGACAAGGTAAAAGAGTGTATCACAGTCCTTGGAGGGAGTTGACAAGGGCCAACATAGGCCAACACAGCTCCATTGGAGCCATTTGACAAGGTAAAAGAGTGCATCACAGTCCTTGGATGGAGTTGGCAAGGGCCAACACATCCCCATTGGAGCCATTTGACAAGGTAAAAGAGTGTATCACAGTCCTTGAAGGGAGTTGACAAGGGCCAACAAAGGCCAACACAGTCCCATTGGAGCCATTTGACAAGGTAAAATAGTGCATCACAGTCCTTGGAGGGAGTTGACAAGCGTCAACAAAGGCCAACACAGCCCCATTGGAGCCATTTGACAAGGTAAAAGAGTCCATCACAGTCCTTGGAGGGAGTTGACAAGGGCCAACAAAGGCCAACACAGCCCCATTGGAGCCATTTGACAAGGTAAAATAGTGCATCACAGTCCTTGGAGGGAGTTGACAAGGGCCAACACAGCCCCATTGGAGCCATTTGACAAGGTAAAAGAGTGCATCACAGTCCTTGGAGGGAGTTGACAAGGGCCAACACAGCCCCATTGGAGCCATTTGACAAGGTAAAAGAGTGCATCACAGTCCTTGGAGGGAGTTGACAAGGGCCAACAAAGGCCAACACAGCCCCATTGGAGCCATTTAACAAGGTAAAATAGTCCATCACAGTCCTTGGAGGAAGTTGACAAGGGCCAACAAAGGCCAACCCAGCCCCATTGGAGACATTTGACAAGGTTAAAGAGTGCATCACAGTCCTTGGAGGTAGTTGACAAGGGCCAACAAAGGCCAACACAGCCCCATTGGAGCCATTTGACAAGGTAAAATAGTCCATCACAGTCCTTGGAGGGAGTTGACAAGGGCCAACAAAGGCCAACTCAGCCCCATTGGAGACATTTGACAAGGTTAAAGAGTGCATCACAGTCGTCCTTGGAGGGAGTTGAAAAGGGCCAACACAGCCCCATTGGAGCCATTTGACAAGGTAAAAGAGAGCATCACAGTCCTTGGAGGGAGTTGACAAGGGCCAACACAGCCCCATTGGAGCCATTTGACAAGGTAAAAGAGTGTATCACAGTCCTTGGAGGGAGTTAACAAGGGCCAACAAAGGCCAACACAGCTGCATTGGAGCAATTTGACAAGGTAAAAGAGTCCATCACAGTCCTTGGAGGGAGTTGACAAGGGCCAACAAAGGCCAACACAGACCCATTGGAGCCATTTGACTAGGTAAAAGAGTGCATCACAGTCCTTGGAAGGAGATGACAAGGGCCAACACAGCCCCATTGGAGCCATTTGACAAGGTAAAAGAGTGCATCACAGTCCTTGGAGGGAGTTGACAAGGACCAACACAGCCCCATTGGCGCCATTTGACAAGGTAAATGAGTGCATCACAGTCCTTGGAGGGAGTTGACAAGGGCCAACAAAGGCCAACACAGCCCCATTGGAGCCATTTGACAAGGTAAAAAGAGTCCATCACATTCCTTGGAGGGAGATGACAAGGGCCAACAAAGGCCAACACAGCCCCATTGGAGCCATTTGACAAGGTTAAAGAGTGCATCACAGTCCTTGGAATGAGTTGACAAGGGCCAACAAAGCCCCATTGGAGCCATTTGACAAGGTAAAAGAGAGCATCACAGTCCTTGGAGGGAGTTGACAAGGACCAACACAGCCCCATTGGAACCATTTCACAAGGTAAAAGAGTGCATCACAGTCCTTGGAGGGAGTTGACAAGGGCCAACAAAGGCCAACACAGCCCCATTGGAGCGATTTGACAAGGTAAAAGAGTCCATTACAGTCCTTGTAGGGAGTTGACAAGGGCCAACAAAGGCCAACACAGCCCCATTGGAGCCATTTTACAAGGGAAAAGAGTGCATCACAGTCCTTGGAGGGAGTTGACAAGGGCCAACACAGCCCCATTGGAGCCATTTGACAAGGTAAAAGAGTGTATCACAGTCCTTGGAGGGAGTTGACAAGGGCCAACAAAGGCCAACACAGCCCCATTGGAGCCATTTGACAAGGTAAAAGAGTGTATCACAGTCCTTGGAGGGAGTTGACAAGGGCCAACAAAGGCCAACACAGCTCCATTGGAGCCATTTGACAAGGTAAAAGAGTGCATCACAGTCCTTGGAGGGAGTTGACAACAAGGGCCAACACAGCCCCATTGGAGCCATTTGACAAGGTAAAAGAGTGCATCACAGTCCTTGGATGGAGTTGGCAAGGGCCAACACAGCCCCATTGGAGCCATTTGACAAGGTAAAAGAGTGTATCACAGTCCTTGGAGGGAGTTGACAAGGGCCAACAAAGGCCAACACAGCCCCATTGGAGCCATTTGACAAGGTAAAAAGAGTCCATCACAGTCCTTGGAGGGAGTTGGCAAGGGCCAACAAAGGCCAACACAGCCCCAATGGAGCCTTTTGACAAGGTAAAATAGTGCATCACAGTCCTTGGAGGGAGTTGACAAGGGCCAACACAGCCCCATTGGAGCCATTTGACAAGGTAAAAGAGTGCATCACAGTCCTTGGAGGGAGTTGACAAGGACCAAAAAAGGCCAACACAGCCCCATTGGAGCGATTTGACAAGGTAAAATAGTCCATCACAGTCCTTGGAGGGAGGTGACAAGGGCCAACAAAGGCCAACACAGCCCCATTGGAGCCATTTGACAAGGTAAAATAGTGCATCACAGTCCTTGGAGGGAGTTGACAAGGGCCAACACAGCCCCATTGGAGCCATTTTACAAGGTAAAAGGGTGCATCACAGTCCTTGGAGGGAGTTGACAAGGGCCAACGCAGCCCCATTGGAGCCATTTGACAAGGTAAAAGAGTGTATCACAGTCCTTGGAGGGAGTTGACAAGAACCAACAAAGGCCAACACAGCCCCATTGGAGCCATTTGACAAGGTAAAAGAGTGCATCACAGGCCTTGGAGGGAGTTGGCAAGGGCCCACACAGCCCCATTGGAGCCATTTGACAAGGTAAAAGAGTGTATCACAGTCCTTGGAGGGAGTTGACAAGGGCCAACATAGGCCAACACAGCTCCATTGGAGCCATTTGACAAGGTAAAAGAGTGCATCACAGTCCTTGGATGGAGTTGGCAAGGGCCAACACAGCCCCATTGGAGCCATTTGACAAGGTAAAAGAGTGTATCACAGTCCTTGAAGGGAGTTGACAAAGGCCAACAAAGGCCAACACAGCCCCATTGGAGCCATTTGACAAGGTAAAAAGAGTCCATCACAGTCCTTGGAGGGAGTTGACAAGGGCCAACAAAGGCCAACACAGCCCAATTGGAGCCATTTGACAAGGTAAAATAGTGCATCACAGTCCTTGGAGGGAGTTGACAAGCGTCAACAAAGGCCAACACAGCCCCATTGGAGCCATTTGACAAGGTAAAAGAGTCCATCACAGTCCTTGGAGGGAGTTGACAAGGGCCAACAAAGGCCAACACAGCCCCATTGGAGCCATTTGACAAGGTAAAATAGTGCATCACAGTCCTTGGAGGGAGTTGACAAGGGCCAACACAGCCCCATTGGAGCCATTTGACAAGGTAAAAGAGTGCATCACAGTCCTTGGAGGGAGTTGGCAAGGGCCAACAAAGGCCAACACAGCCCCATTGGAGCAACTTGACAAGGTAAAATAGTGCATCACAGTCCTTGGAGGGAGTTGACAAGGACCAACACAGCCCCATTGGAGCCATTTGACAAGGTAAAAGAGTGCATCACAGTCCTTGGAGGGAGTTGACAAGGACCAAAAAAGGCCAACACAGCCCCATTGGAACCATTTCACAAGGTAAAAGAGTGCATCACAGTCCTTGGAGGGAGTTAACAAGGGCCAACAAAGGCCAACACAGCCCCATTGGAGCGATTTGACAAGGTAAAAGAGTCCATTACAGTCCTTGTAGGGAGTTGACAAGTGCCAACAAAGGCCAACACAGCCCCATTGGAGCCATTTTACAAGGGAAAAGAGTGCATCACAGTCCTTGAAGGGAGTTGACAAGGGCCAACACAGCCCCATTGGAGCCATTTGACAAGGTAAAAGAGTGTATCACAGTCCTTGGAGGGAGTTGACAAGGGTCAACAAAGGCCAACACAGCCCCATTGGAGCCATTTGACAAGGTAAAAGAGTGTATCACAGTCCTTGGAGGGAGTTGACAAGGGCCAACAAAGGCCAACACAGCTCCATTGGAGCCATTTGACAAGGTAAAAGAGTGCATCACAGTCCTTGGAGGGAGTTGACAACAAGGGCCAACACAGCCCCATTGGAGCCATTTGACAAGGTAAAAGAGTGCATCACAGTCCTTGAAGGGAGTTGACAAGGGCCAACAAAGGCCAACACAGCCCCATTGGAGCCATTTGACAAGGTAAAAGAGTCCATCACAGTCCTTGGAGGGAGTTGACAAGGGCCAACAAAGGCCAACACAGCCCCATTGGAGCCATTTGACAAGGTAAAATAGTGCATCACAGTCCTTGGAGGGAGTTGACAAGGGCCAACACAGCCCCATTGGAGCCATTTGACAAGGTAAAAGAGTGCATCACAGTCCTTGGAGGGAGTTGGCAAGGGCCAACAAAGGCCAACACAGCCCCATTGGAGCCATTTGACAAGGTAAAATAGTGCATCACAGTCCTTGGAGGGAGTTGACAAGGGCCAACACAGCCCCATTGGAGCCATTTGACAAGGTAAAAGAGTGCATCACAGTCCTTGGAGGGAGTTGACAAGGACCAAAAAAGGCCAACACAGCCCCATTGGAACCATTTCACAAGGTAAAAGAGTGCATCACAGTCCTTGGAGCGAGTTGGCAAGGGCCAACAAAGGCCAACACAGCCCCATTGGAGCCATTTGACAAGGTAAAATAGTGCATCACAGTCCTTGGAGGGAGTTGACAAGGGCCAACACAGCCCCATTGGAGCCATTTGACAAGGTAAAAGAGTGCATCACAGTCCTTGGAGGGAGTTGACAAGGACCAAAAAAGGCCAACACAGCCCCATTGGAACCATTTCACAAGGTAAAAGAGTGCATCACAGTCCTTGGAGGGAGTTAACAAGGGCCAACAAAGGCCAACACAGCCCCATTGGAGCGATTTGACAAGGTAAAAGAGTCCATTACAGTCCTGGTAGGGAGTTGACAAGGGACAACAAAGGCCAACACAGCCCCATTGGAGCCATTTTACAAGGGAAAAAAGTGCATCACAGTCCTTGGAGGGAGTTGACAAGGGCCAACACAGCCCCATTGGAGCCATTTGACAAGGTAAAATAGTGTATCACAGTCCTTGGAGGGAGTTGACAAGGGCCAACAAAGGCCAACACAGCCCCATTGGAGCCATTTGACAAGGTAAAAGAGTGTATCACAGTCCTTGGAGGGAGTTGACAAGGGCCAACAAACGCCAAACAGCTCCATTGGAGCCATTTGACAAGGTAAAAGAGTGCATCACAGTCCTTGGAGGGAGTTGACAACAAGGGCCAACACAGCCCCATTGGAGCCATTTGACAAGGTAAAAGAGTGCATCACAGTCCTTGTATGGAGTTGGCAAGGGCCAACACAGCCCCATTGGAGCCATTTGACAAGGTAAAAGAGTGTATCACAGTCCTTGGAGGGAGTTGACAAGGGCCAACAAAGGCCAACACAGCCCCATTGGAGCCATTTGACAAGGTAAAAAGAGTCCATCACAGTCCTTGGAGGGAGTTGGCAAGGGCCAACAAAGGCCAACACAGCCCCAATGGAGCCTTTTGACAAGGTAAAATAGTGCATCACAGTCCTTGGAGGGAGTTGACAAGGGCCAACACAGCCCCATTGGAGCCATTTGACAAGGTAAAAGAGTGCATCACAGTCCTTGGACGGAGTTGACAAGGACCAAAAAAGGCCAACACAGTCCCATTGGAGCGATTTGACAAGGTAAAATAGTCCATCACAGTCCTTGGAGGGAGTTGACAAGGGCCAACAAAGGCCAACACAGCCCCATTGGAGCCATTTGACAAGGTAAAAGAGTGCATCACAGTCCTTGGAGGGAGTTGACAAGGGCCAACACAGCCCCATTGGAGCCATTTGACAAGGTAAAAGAGTGTATCACAGTCCTTGGAGGGAGTTGACAAGAACCAACAAAGGCCAACACAGCCCCATTGGAGCCATTTGACAAGGTAAAAGAGTGCATCACAGGCCTTGGAGGGAGTTGGCAAGGGCCCACACAGCCCCATTGGAGCCATTTGACAAGGTAAAAGAGTGTATCACAGTCCTTGGAGGGAGTTGACAAGGGCCAACATTTGACAAGGTAAAAGAGTGTATCACAGTCCTTGGAGGGAGTTGACAAGGGCCAACATAGGCCAACACAGCTCCATTGGAGCCATTTGACAAGGTAAAAGAGTGCATCACAGTCCTTGGATGGAGTTGGCAAGGGCCAACACAGCCCCATTGGAGCCATTTGACAAGGTAAAAGAGTGTATCACAGTCCTTGAAGGGAGTTGACAAGGGCCAACAAAGGCCAACACAGTCCCATTGGAGCCATTTGACAAGGTAAAATAGTGCATCACAGTCCTTGGAGGGAGTTGACAAGCGTCAACATAGGCCAACACAGCCCCATTGGAGCCATTTGACAAGGTAAAAGAGTCCATCACAGTCCTTGGAGGGAGTTGACAAGGGCCAACAAAGGCCAACACAGCCCCATTGGAGCCATTTGACAAGGTAAAATAGTGCATCACAGTCCTTGGAGGGAGTTGACAAGGGCCAACACAGCCCCATTGGAGCCATTTGACAAGGTAAAAGAGTGCATCACAGTCCTTGGAGGGAGTTGACAAGGGCCAACACAGCCCCATTGGAGCCATTTGACAAGGTAAAAGAGTGCATCACAGTCCTTGGAGGGAGTTGACAAGGGCCAACAAAGGCCAACACAGCCCCATTGGAGCCATTTAACAATGTAAAATAGTCGATCACAGTCCTTGGAGGAAGTTGACAAGGGCCAACAAAGGCCAACCCAGCCCCATTGGAGACATTTGACAAGGTAAAATAGTGCATCACAGTCCTTGGAGGGAGTTGACAAGGGCCAACACAGCCCCATTGGAGCTATTTGACAAGGTAAAAGAGTGCATCACAGTCCTTGGAGGGAGTTGACAAGGGCCAACACAGCCCCATTGGAGCCATTTGACAAGGTAAAGGAGTGCATCACAGTCCTTGGAGGGAGTTGACAAGGGCCAACAAAGGCCAACACAGCCCCATTGGAGCCATTTGACAAGGTAAAATAGTGCATCACAGTCCTTGGAGGGAGTTGACAAGGGCCAACACAGCCCCATTGGAGCTATTTGACAAGGTAAAAGAGTGCATCACAGTCCTTGGAGGGAGTTGACAAGGGCCAACACAGCCCCATTGGAGCCATTTGACAAGGTAAAGGAGTGCATCACAGTCCTTGAAGGGAGTTGACAAGGGCAACAAAGACGAATACAGCCCTATTGGAGCCATTTAACAAGGTAAAAGAGTCCATCACAGTCTTTGGATTGAGTTGACAAGGGCCAACAAAGGCCAACACAGCCTCATTGGAGACATTTGACAAGGTTAAAGAGTGCATCACAGTCCTTGGAATGAGTTGACAAGGGCCAACAAAGCCCCATTGGAGCCATTTGACAAGGTAAAAGAGAGCATCACAGTCCTTGGAGGGAGTTGACAAGGGCCAACAAAGGCCAACACAGCCCCATTGTAGCGATTTGACAAGGTAAAAGAGTCCATCACAGTCCTTGTAGGGAGTTGACAAGGGCCAACAAAGGCCAACACAGCCCCATTGGAGCCATTTAACAATGTAAAATAGTCGATCACAGTCCTTGGAGGAAGTTGACAAGGGCCAACAAAGGCCAACCCAGCCCCATTGGAGACATTTGACAAGGTTAAAGAGTGCATCACAGTCCTTGGATGGAGTTGACAAGGGCCAACACAGCCCCATTGGAGCCATTTGACAAGGTAAAAGAGTGCATCACAGTCCTTGGAGGGAGTTGACAAGGGCCAACACAGCCCCATTGGAGCCATTTGACAAGGTAAAAGAGTGCATCACAGTCCTTGGAGGGAGTTGACAAGGGCCAACAAAGGCCAACACAGCCCCATTGGAGCCATTTAACAAGGTAAAATAGTCCATCACAGTCCTTGGAGGAAGTTGACAAGGGCCAACAAAGGCCAACCCAGCCCCATTGGAGACATTTGACAAGGTTAAAGAGTGCATCACAGTCCTTGGAGGGAGTTGACAAGGGCCAACACAGCCCCATTGGAGCCATTTGACAAGGTAAAAGAGAGCATCACAGTCCTTGGAGGGAGTTGACAAGGGCCAACACAGCCCCATTGGAGCCATTTGGCAAGGTAAAAGAGTGCATCACAGTGCTTGGAGGGAGTTGACAAGGGACAGCACAGCACCATTGGAGCCATTTGACAAGGTAAAATAGTGCATCACAGTCCTTGGAGGGAGTTGACAAGGGCCAGCACAGCCCCATTGGAGCCATTTGACAAGGTAAAAGAGTGCATCACAGTCCTTGGAGGGAGTTGACAAGGGCCAACACAGCCCCATTGGAGCCATTTGACAAGGTAAAGGAGTGCATCACAGTCCTTGAAGGGAGTTGACAAGGGCAACAAAGACGAATACAGCCCAATTGGAGCCATTTAACAAGGTAAAATAGTCCATCACAGTCTTTGGATTGAGTTGACAAGGGCCAACAAAGGCCAACACAGCCTCATTGGAGCCATTTGACAAGGTTAAAGAGTGCATCACAGTACTTGGAATGAGTTGACAAGGGCCAACAAAGCCCCATTGGAGCCATTTGACAAGGTAAAAGAGAGCATCACAGACCTTGGAGGGAGTTGACAAGGGCCAACAAAGGCCAACACAGCCCCATTGTAGCGATTTGACAAGGTAAAAGAGTCCATCACAGTCCTTGTAGGGAGTTGACAAGGGCCAACAAAGGCCAACACAGCCCCATTGGAGCCATTTTACAAGGGAAAAGAGTGCATCACAGTCCTTGGAGGGAGTTGACAAGGGCCAACACAGCCCCATTGGAGCCATTTGACAAGGTAAAAGAGTGTATCACAGTCCTTGGAGGGAGTTGACAAGGGCCAACAAAGGCCAACACAGCCCCATTGGAGCCATTTGACAAGGTAAAAGAGTGTATCACAGTCCTTGGAGGGAGATGACAAGGGCCAACAAAGGCCAACACAGCTCCATTGGAGCCATTTGACAAGGTAAAAGAGTGCATCACAGTCCTTGGAGGGAGTTGACAACAAGGGCCAACACAGCCCCATTGGAGCCATTTGACAAGGTAAAAGAGTGCATCACAGTCCTTGGATGGAGTTGGCAAGGGCCAACACAGCCCCATTGGAGCCATTTGACAAGGTAAAAGAGTGTATCACAGTCCTTGGAGGGAGTTGACAAGGGCCAACAAAGGCCAACACAGCCCCATTGGAGCCATTTGACAAGGTAAAAGAGTCCATCACAGTCCTTGGAGGGAGTTGACATGGGCCAACAAAGGCCAACACAGCCCCATTGGAGCCATTTGACAAGGTAAAATAGTGCATCACAGTCCTTGGAGGGAGTTGACAAGGGCCAACACAGCCCCATTGGAGCCATTTGACAAGGTAAAAGAGTGCATCACAGTCCTTGGAGGGAGTTGACAAGGGCCAACACAGCCCCATTGGAGCCATTTGACAAGTTAAAAGAGTGCATCACAGTCCTTGGAGGGAGTTGACAAGGGCCAACAAAGGCCAACACAGCCCCATTGGAGCCATTTAACAAGGTAAAATAGTCCATCACAGTCCTTGGAGGAAGTTGACAAGGGCCAACAAAGGCCAACCCAGCCCCATTGGAGACATTTGACAAGGTTAAAGAGTGCATCACAGTCCTTGGAGGGAGTTGACAAGGGCCAACACGGCCCCATTGGAGCCATTTAATAAGGTAAAAGAGAGCATCACAGTCCTTGGAGGGAGTTGACAAGGGCCAACACAGCCCCATTGGAGCCATTTGACAAGGTAAAAGAGTGCATCACAGTGCTTGGAGGGAGTTGACAAGGGACAACACAGCACCATTGGAGCCATTTGACAAGGTAAAATAGTGCATCACAGTCCTTGGAGGGAGTTGACAAGGGCCAGCACAGCCCCATTGGAGCCATTTGACAAGGTAAAATAGTGCATCACATTCCTTGGAGGGAGTTGACAAGGGCCAACACAGCCCCATTGGAGCCATTTGACAAGGTAAAGGAGTGCATCACAGTCCTTGAAGGGAGTTTACAAGGGCAACAAAGACGAATACAGCCCTATTGGAGCCATTTAACAAGGTAAAAGAGTCCATCACAGTCTTTGGATTGAGTTGACAAGGGCCAACAAAGGCCAACACAGCCTCATTGGAGCCATTTGACAAGGTTAAAGAGTGCATCACAGTCCTTGGAATGAGTTGACAAGGGCCAACAAAGCCCCATTGGAGCCATTTGACAAGGTAAAAGAGAGCATCACAGTCCTTGGAGGGAGTTGACAAGGGCCAACAAAGGCCAACACAGCCCCATTGTAGCGATTTGACAAGGTAAAAGAGTCCATCACAGTCCTTGTAGGGAGTTGACAAGGGCCAACAAAGGCCAACACAGCCCCATTGGAGCCATTTTACAAGGGAAAAGAGTTCATCACAGTCCTTGGAGGGAGTTGACAAGGGCCAACACAGCCCCATTGGAGCCATTTGACAAGGTAAAAGAGTGTATCACAGTCCTTGGAGGGAGTTGACAAGGGCCAACAAAGGCCAACACAGCCGCATTGGAGCCATTTGACAAGGTAAAAGAGTGTATCACAGTCCTTGGAGGGAGTTGACAAGGGCCAACACAGGCCAACACAGCTCCATTGGAGCCATTTGACAAGGTAAAAGAGTGCATCACAGTCCTTGGAGGGAGTTGACAACAAGGGCCAACACAGCCCCATTGGAGCCATTTGACAAGGTAAAAGAGTGCATCACAGTCCTTGGATGGAGTTGGCAAGGGCCAACACAGCCCCATTGGAGCCATTTGACAAGGTAAAAGAGTGTATCACAGTCCTTGTAGGGAGTTGAGAAGGGCCAACAAAGGCCAACACAGCCCCATTGGAGCCATTTGACAAGGTAAAAAGAGTCCATCACAGTCCTTGGAGGGAGTTGGCAAGGGCCAACAAAGGCCAACACAGCCCCATTGGAGCCATTTGACAAGGTAAAATAGTGCATCACAGTCCTTGGAGGGAGTTGACAAGGGCCAACACAGCCCCATTGGAGCCATTTGACAAGGTAAAAGAGTGCATCACAGTCCTTGGAGGGAGTTGACAAGTACCAAAAAAGGCCAACACAGCCCCATTGGAGCCATTTGACAAGGTAAAATAGTCCATCACAGTCCTTGGAGGGAGTTGAAAAGGGCCAACAAAGGCCAACACAGCCCCATTGGAGCCATTTGACAAGGTAAAAGAGTCCATAACAGTCCTTGGAGGGAGTTGACAAGGGCCAACACAGCCCCATTGGAGCCATTTTACAAGGTAAAAGAGTGCATCACAGTCCTTGGAGGGAGTTGACAAGGGCCAACGCAGCCCCATTGGAGCCATTTGACAAGGTAAAAGAGTGTATCACAGTCCTTGGAAGGAGTTGACAAGAACCAACAAAGGCCAACACAGCCCCATTGGAGCCATTTGACAAGGTAAAAGAGTGCATCACAGGCCTTGGAGGGAGTTGGCAAGGGCCCACACAGCCCCATTGGAGCCATTTGACAAGGTAAAAGAGTGTATCACAGTCCTTGAAGGGAGTTGACAAGGGCCAACAAAGGCCAACACAGCCCCATTGGAGCCATTTGACAAGGTAAAAAAAATCCATCACAGTCCTTGGAGGGAGTTGACAAGGGCCAACAAAGGCCAACACAGCCCCATTGAAGCCATTTGACAAGGTAAAATAGTGCATCACAGTCCTTGGAGGGAGTTGACAAGCGTCAACAAAGGCCAACCCAGCCCCATTGGAGCCATTTGACAAGGTAAAAGAGTCCATCACAGTCCTTGGAGGGAGTTGACAAGGGCCAACAAAGGCCAACACAGCCCCATTGGAGCCATTTGACAAGGTAAAATAGTGCATCACAGTCCTTGGAGGGAGTTGACAAGGGCCAACACAGCCCCATTGGAGCTATTTGACAAGGTAAAAGAGTGCATCACAGTCCTTGGAGGGAGTTGACAAGGGCCAACACAGCCCCATTGGAGCCATTTGACAAGGTAAAGGAGTGCATCACAGTCCTTGAAGGGAGTTGACAAGGGCAACAAAGACGAATACAGCCCTATTGGAGCCATTTAACAAGGTAAAAGAGTCCATCACAGTCTTTGGATTGAGTTGACAAGGGCCAACAAAGGCCAACACAGCCTCATTGGAGACATTTGACAAGGTTAAAGAGTGCATCACAGTCCTTGGAATGAGTTGACAAGGGCCAACAAAGCCCCATTGGAGCCATTTGACAAGGTAAAAGAGAGCATCACAGTCCTTGGAGGGAGTTGACAAGGGCCAACAAAGGCCAACACAGCCCCATTGTAGCGATTTGACAAGGTAAAAGAGTCCATCACAGTCCTTGTAGGGAGTTGACAAGGGCCAACAAAGGCCAACACAGCCCCATTGGAGCCATTTTACAAGGGAAAAGAGTGCATCACAGTCTTTGGAGGGAGTTGACAAGGGCCAACACAGCCCCATTGGAGCCATTTGACAAGGTAAAAGAGTGTATCACAGTCCTTGGAGGGAGTTGACAAGGGCCAACAAAGGCCAACACAGCCCCATTGGAGCCATTTGACAAGGTAAAAGAGTGTATCACAGTCCTTAGAGGGAGTTGACAAGGGCCAACAAAGGCCAACACAGCTCCATTGGAGCCATTTGACAAGGTAAAAGAGTGCATCACAGTCCTTGGAGGGAGTTGACAACAAGGGCCAACACAGCCCCATTGGAGCCATTTGACAAGGTAAAAGAGTGCATCACAGTCCTTGGATGGAGTTGGCAAGGGCCAACACAGCCCCATTGGAGCCATTTGACAAGGTAAAAGAGTGTATCACAGTCCTTGTAGGGAGTTGACAAGGGCCAACAAAGGCCAACGCCCCATTGGAGCCATTTGACAAGGTAAAAAGAGTCCATCACAGTCCTTGGAGGGAGTTGGCAAGGGCCAACAAAGGCCAACACAGCCCCATTGGAGCCATTTGACAAGGTAAAATAGTGCATCACAGTCCTTGGAGGGAGTTGACAAGGGCCAACACAGCCCCATTGGAGCCATTTGACAAGGTAAAAGAGTGCATCACAGTCCTTGGAGGGAGTTGACAAGGACCAAAAAAGGCCAACACAGCCCCATTGGAGCCATTTGACAAGGTAAAATAGTCCATCACAGTCCTTGGAGGGAGTTGAAAAGGGCCAACACAGCCCCATTGGAGCCATTTGACAAGTAAAAGAGTCCATAACAGTCCTTGGAGGGAGTTGACAAGGGCCAACACAGCCCCATTGGAGCCATTTTACAAGGTAAAAGAGTGCATCACAGTCCTTGGAGGGAGTTGACAAGGGCTAACGCAGCCCCATTGGAGCCATTTGACAAGGTAAAAGAGTGTATCACAGTCCTTGGAGGGAGTTGACAAGAACCAACAAAGGCCAACACAGCCCCATTGGAGCCATTTGACAAGGTAAAAGAGTGCATCACAGGCCTTGGAGGGAGTTGGCAAGGGCCCACACAGCCCCATTGGAGCCATTTGACAAGGTAAAAGAGTGTATCACAGTCCTTGGAGGGAGTTGACAAGGGCCAACAAAGGCCAACACAGCCCCATTGGAGCCATTTGACCAGGTAAAAAGAGTCCATCACAGTCCTTGGAGGGAGTTGACAAGGGCCAACAAAGGCAAACACAGCCCCATTGGAGCCATTTGACAAGGTAAAATAGTGCATCACAGTCCTTGGAGGGAGTTGACAAGCGTCAACAAAGGCCAACACAGCCCCATTGGAGCCATTTGACAAGGTAAAAGAGTCCATCACAGTCCTTGGAGGGAGTTGACAAGGGCCAACAAAGGCCAACACAGCCCCATTGGAGCCATTTGACAAGGTAAAATAGTGCATCACAGTCCTTGGAGGGAGTTGACAAGGGCCAACACAGCCCCATTGGAGCCATTTGACAAGGTAAAAGAGTGCATCACAGTCCTTGGAGGGAGTTGACAAGGGCCAACAAAGGCCAACACAGCCCAATTGGAGCCATTTGACAAGGTAAAAGAGTCCATCACAGTCCTTGGATGGAGTTGACAAGGGCCAACAAAGGCCAACACAGCCCCATTGGAGCCATTTGACAAGGTAAAATAGTGCATCACAGTCCTTGGAGGGAGTTGACAAGGGCCAACACAGCCCCATTGGAGCCATTTGACAAGGTAAAAGAGTGCATCACAGTCCTTGGAGGGAGTTGACAAGGGCCAACAAAGGCCAACACAGCCCCATTGGAGCCATTTGACAAGGTAAAATAGTGCATCACAGTCCTTGGAGGGAGTTGACAAGCGTCAACAAAGGCCAACACAGCCCCATTGGAGCCATTTGACAATGTAAAAGAGTCCATCACAGTCCTTGGAGGGAGTTGACAAGGGCCAACAAAGGCCAACACAGCCCCATTGGAGCCATTTGACAAGGTAAAATAGTGCATCACAGTCCTTGGAGGGAGTTGACAAGGGCCAACACAGCCCCATTGGATCCATTTGACAAGGTAAAAGAGTGCATCACAGTCCTTGGAGGGAGTTGACAAGGGCCAACAAAGGCCAACACAGCCCCATTGGAGCCATTTGACAAGGTAAAAGAGTCCATCACAGTCCTTGGATGGAGTTGACAAGGGCCAACAAAGGCCAACACAGCCCCATTGGAGCCATTTGACAAGGTAAAATAGTGCATCACAGTCCTTGGAGGGAGTTGACAAGGGCCAACACAGCCCCATTGGAGCCATTTGACAAGGTAAAAGAGTGCATCACAGTCCTTGGAGGGAGTTGACAAGGGCCAACACAGCCCCATTGGATCCATTTGACAAGGTAAAAGAGTGCATCACAGTCCTTGGAGGGAGTTGACAAGGGCCAACAAAGACCAACACAGCCCCATTGGAGCCATTTGACAAGGTAAAATAGTCCATCACAGTCCTTGGAGGAAGTTGACAAGGGCCAACAAAGGCCAACCCAGCCCCATTGGAGACATTTGACAAGGTTAAAGAGTGCATCACAGTCCTTGGAGGGAGTTGACAAGGGCCAACACAGCCCCATTGGAGCCATTTGACAAGGTAAAAGAGTGCATCACTGTCCTTGGAAGGTGTTGACAAGGGCCAACACAGCCCCATTGGAGCCATTTGACAAGGTAAAGGAGTGCATCACAGTCCTTGAAGGGAGTTGACAAGGGCAACAAAGACCAATACAGCCCTATTGGAGCCATTTAACAAGGTAAAAGAGTCCATCACAGTCTTTGGATTGAGTTGACAAGGGCCAACAAAGGCCAACACAGCCTCATTGGAGCCATTTGACAAGGTTAAAGAGTGCATCACAGTCCTTGGAATGAGTTGACAAGGGCCAACAAAGCCCCATTGGAGCCATTTGACAAGGTAAAAACAGAATTTATGCTTACCTGATAAATTACTTTCTCCAACGGTGTGTCCGGTCCACGGCGTCATCCTTACTTGTGGGAATATCTCTTCCCCAACAGGAAATGGCAAAGATTCCCAGCAAAGCTGGCCATATAGTCCCTCCTAGGCTCCGCCCACCCCAGTCATTCGACCGACGGACAGGAGGAAATATATAGGAGAAACCATATGGTACCGTGGTGACTGTAGTTAGAGAAAATAATTCATCAGACCTGATTAAAAAACCAGGGCGGGCCGTGGACCGGACACACCGTTGGAGAAAGTAATTTATCAGGTAAGCATAAATTCTGTTTTCTCCAACATTGGTGTGTCCGGTCCACGGCGTCATCCTTACTTGTGGAAACCAATACCAAAGCTTTAGGACACGGATGAAGGGAGGGAGCAAATCAGGTTACCTAAACGGAAGGCACCATGGCTTGCAAAACCTTTCTCCCAAAAATAGCCTCCGAAGAAGCAAAAGTATCAAATTTGTAAAATTTGGCAAAAGTGTGCAGTGAAGACCAAGTCGCTGCCTTACATATCTGGTCAACAGAAGCCTCGTTCTTGAAGGCCCATGTGGAAGCCACAGCCCTAGTGGAGTGAGCTGTGATTCTTAAAAGAGTGCATCACAGTCCTTGGAGGGAGTTGACAAGGACCAAAAAAGGCCAACACAGCCCCATTGGAGCCATTTGACAAGGTAAAATAGTCCATCACAGTCCTTGGAGGGAGTTGAAAAGGGCCAACACAGCCCCATTGGAGCCATTTGACAAGGTAAAAGAGTCCATAACAGTCCTTGGAGGGAGTTGACAAGGGCCAACACAGCCCCATTGGAGCCATTTTACAAGGTAAAAGAGTGCATCACAGTCCTTGGAGGGAGTTGACAAGGGCCAACGCAGCCCCATTGGAGCCATTTGACAAGGTAAAAGAGTGTATCACAGTCCTTGGAGGGAGTTGACAAGAACCAACAAAGGCCAACACAGCCCCATTGGAGCCATTTGACAAGGTAAAAGAGTGCATCACAGGCCTTGGAGGGAGTTGGCAAGGGCCCACACAGCCCCATTGGAGCCATTTGACAAGGTAAAAGAGTGTATCACAGTCCTTGGAGGGAGTTGACAAGGGCCAACAAAGGCCAACACAGCCCCATTGGAGCCATTTGACCAGGTAAAAAGAGTCCATCACAGTCCTTGGAGGGAGTTGACAAGGGCCAACAAAGGCAAACACAGCCCCATTGGAGCCATTTGACAAGGTAAAATAGTGCATCACAGTCCTTGGAGGGAGTTGACAAGCGTCAACAAAGGCCAACACAGCCCCATTGGAGCCATTTGACAAGGTAAAAGAGTCCATCACAGTCCTTGGAGGGAGTTGACAAGGGCCAACAAAGGCCAACACAGCCCCATTGGAGCCATTTGACAAGGTAAAATAGTGCATCACAGTCCTTGGAGGGAGTTGACAAGGGCCAACACAGCCCCATTGGAGCCATTTGACAAGGTAAAAGAGTGCATCACAGTCCTTGGAGGGAGTTGACAAGGGCCAACAAAGGCCAACACAGCCCAATTGGAGCCATTTGACAAGGTAAAAGAGTCCATCACAGTCCTTGGATGGAGTTGACAAGGGCCAACAAAGGCCAACACAGCCCCATTGGAGCCATTTGACAAGGTAAAATAGTGCATCACAGTCCTTGGAGGGAGTTGACAAGGGCCAACACAGCCCCATTGGAGCCATTTGACAAGGTAAAAGAGTGCATCACAGTCCTTGGAGGGAGTTGACAAGGGCCAACAAAGGCCAACACAGCCCCATTGGAGCCATTTGACAAGGTAAAATAGTGCATCACAGTCCTTGGAGGGAGTTGACAAGCGTCAACAAAGGCCAACACAGCCCCATTGGAGCCATTTGACAAGGTAAAAGAGTCCATCACAGTCCTTGGAGGGAGTTGACAAGGGCCAACAAAGGCCAACACAGCCCCATTGGAGCCATTTGACAAGGTAAAAGAGTGCATCACAGTCCTTGGAGGGAGTTGACAAGGGCCAACACAGCCCCATTGGATCCATTTGACAAGGTAAAAGAGTGCATCACAGTCCTTGGAGGGAGTTGACAAGGGCCAACAAAGGCCAACACAGCCCCATTGGAGCCATTTGACAAGGTAAAAGAGTCCATCACAGTCCTTGGATGGAGTTGACAAGGGCCAACAAAGGCCAACACAGCCCCATTGGAGCCATTTGACAAGGTAAAATAGTGCATCACAGTCCTTGGAGGGAGTTGACAAGGGCCAACACAGCCCCATTGGAGCCATTTGACAAGGTAAAAGAGTGCATCACAGTCCTTGGAGGGAGTTGACAAGGGCCAACACAGCCCCATTGGATCCATTTGACAAGGTAAAAGAGTGCATCACAGTCCTTGGAGGGAGTTGACAAGGGCCAACAAAGACCAACACAGCCCCATTGGAGCCATTTGACAAGGTAAAATAGTCCATCACAGTCCTTGGAGGAAGTTGACAAGGGCCAACAAAGGCCAACCCAGCCCCATTGGAGACATTTGACAAGGTTAAAGAGTGCATCACAGTCCTTGGAGGGAGTTGACAAGGGCCAACACAGCCCCATTGGAGCCATTTGACAAGGTAAAAGAGTGCATCACTGTCCTTGGAAGGTGTTGACAAGGGCCAACACAGCCCCATTGGAGCCATTTGACAAGGTAAAGGAGTGCATCACAGTCCTTGAAGGGAGTTGACAAGGGCAACAAAGACCAATACAGCCCTATTGGAGCCATTTAACAAGGTAAAAGAGTCCATCACAGTCTTTGGATTGAGTTGACAAGGGCCAACAAAGGCCAACACAGCCTCATTGGAGCCATTTGACAAGGTTAAAGAGTGCATCACAGTCCTTGGAATGAGTTGACAAGGGCCAACAAAGCCCCATTGGAGCCATTTGACAAGGTAAAAACAGAATTTATGCTTACCTGATAAATTACTTTCTCCAACGGTGTGTCCGGTCCACGGCGTCATCCTTACTTGTGGGAATATCTCTTCCCCAACAGGAAATGGCAAAGATTCCCAGCAAAGCTGGCCATATAGTCCCTCCTAGGCTCCGCCCACCCCAGTCATTCGACCGACGGACAGGAGGAAATATATAGGAGAAACCATATGGTACCGTGGTGACTGTAGTTAGAGAAAATAATTCATCAGACCTGATTAAAAAACCAGGGCGGGCCGTGGACCGGACACACCGTTGGAGAAAGTAATTTATCAGGTAAGCATAAATTCTGTTTTCTCCAACATTGGTGTGTCCGGTCCACGGCGTCATCCTTACTTGTGGAAACCAATACCAAAGCTTTAGGACACGGATGAAGGGAGGGAGCAAATCAGGTTACCTAAACGGAAGGCACCATGGCTTGCAAAACCTTTCTCCCAAAAATAGCCTCCGAAGAAGCAAAAGTATCAAATTTGTAAAATTTGGCAAAAGTGTGCAGTGAAGACCAAGTCGCTGCCTTACATATCTGGTCAACAGAAGCCTCGTTCTTGAAGGCCCATGTGGAAGCCACAGCCCTAGTGGAGTGAGCTGTGATTCTTTCAGGAGGCTGCCGTCCGGCAGTCTCATAAGCCAATCGCATGATGCTTTTAAGCCAAAAGGAAAGAGAGGTAGAAGTCGCTTTTTGACCTCTACTTTTACCAGAATAGACAACAAACAAAGAAGATGTTTGTCTGAAATCTTTTGTAGCCTCTAAATAGAATTTTAGAGCACGGACTACGTCCAAATTGTGTAACAGACGTTCCTTCTTTGAAACTGGATCCGGACATAAAGAAGGTACAACTATCTCCTGGTTAATATTCTTGTTAGAAACAACCTTTGGAAGAAAACCAGGCTTAGTACGCAAAACCACCTTATCTGCATGGAACACCAGATAGGGCGGAGAACACTGCAGAGCAGATAACTCTGAAACTCTTCTAGCAGAGGAAATAGCAACCAAAAACAAAACTTTCCAAGATAGTAACTTAATATCTATGGAATGTAAAGGTTCAAACGGAACCCCTTGAAGAACTGAAAGAACTAGATTTAGACTCCAGGGAGGAGTCAAAGGTCTGTAAACAGGCTTGATCCTAACCAGAGCCTGAAGAAATGCTTGAACATCTGGCACAGCTGCCAGTCTTTTGTGTAGTAAGACAGATAAAGCAGAGATCTGTCCCTTTAGAGAACTTGCAGATAATCCTTTCTCCAAACCTTCTTGTAGAAAGGAGAGAATCTTAGGATTTTTTATCTTATTCCATGGGAATCCTTTGGATTCACACCAACAGATATATCTTTTCCATATTTTATGGTAAATCTTTCTAGTTACCGGTTTTCTGGCCTGAACCAGAGTATCTATCACAGAATCTGAAAACCCACGCTTTGATAGAATCAAGCGTTCAATCTCCAAGCCGTCAGCTGGAGGGAGACCAGATTTGGATGTTCGAATGGACCCTGAACAAGAAGGTCCTGTCTCAAAGGTAGCTTCCATGGTGGAACCGATGACATGTTCACCAGGTCTGCATACCAAGTCCTGCGTGGCCACTCAGGAGCTATCAAGATCACCGAGGCCCTCTCCTGTTTGATCCTGGCTACCAGCCTGGGAATGAGAGGAAACGGTGGAAATACATAAGCTAGGTTGAAGGTCCAAGGTGCTACTAGTGCATCTACTAGAGTCGCCTTGGGATCCCTGGATCTGGACCCGTAGCAAGGAACCTTGAAGTTCTGACGAGACGCCATCAGATCCATGTCTGGAATGCCCCATAATTGAGTTAGTTGGGCAAAGATCTCCGGGTGGAGTTCCCACTCCCCCGGATGGAATGTCTGACGACTCAGATAATCTGCTTCCCAGTTTTCCACACCTGGGATGTGGATCGCAGATAGGTGGCAGGAGTGATCCTCCGCCCATTGAATTATTTTGGTCACTTCTTTCATCACCAGGGAACTCCTTGTTCCCCCCTGATGATTGATATACGCAACAGTCGTCATGTTGTCTGATTGGAATCTTATGAATCTGGCCTTTGCTAGCTGAGGCCAAGCCCTGAGAGCATTGAAGATCGCTCTTAGTTCCAGAATGTTTATCGGGAGAAGAGACTCTTCCCGAGACCATAGTCCCTGAGCTTTCAGGGATTCCCAGACCGCACCCCAGCCCACTAGACTGGCGTCGGTCGTGACAATGACCCACTCTGGTCTGCGGAAGCTCATTCCCTGGGATAGATGGTCCAGGGTCAGCCACCAACGGAGTGAATCTCTGGTCTTCTGATCTACTTGAATCATTGGAGACAAGTCTGTATAGTCCCCATTCCACTGTTTGAGCATGCACAGTTGTAATGGTCTTAGATGAATTTGTGCAAAAGGAACTATGTCCATTGCTGCAACCATCA
Organism: Bombina bombina; assembly: GCF_027579735.1. Lineage (NCBI taxonomy): Eukaryota > Metazoa > Chordata > Amphibia > Anura > Bombinatoridae > Bombina > Bombina bombina. The sequence goes on along the minus strand of NC_069499.1, from coordinate 1,461,616,073 downwards.
ACCCTACTACTTCCATGCACTGCGCTATGGAAGGACGTGGAACAGAATGAAGAACTTGACAAACGCTTAGAAGTTTTGACTTTCTGACCTCTGTCAGAAAAATCCTCATTTCTAAGGAATCTATTATTGTTCCCAAGAAGGGAACTCTTGTTGACGGAGGCAGAGAACTTTTTTCTATGTTCACCTTCCATCCGTGTGATCTGAGAAAGGCCAGAACGATGTCTGTATGAGCCTTTGCTTTTGACAGGGACGACGCTTGTATTAGAATGTCGTCCAAGTAAGGTACTACTGCAATGCCCCTCGGTCTTAGAACCGCTAGAAGGGACCCGAGTACCTTTGTGAAAATCCTTGGAGCAGTGGCTAACCCGAATGGGAGGGCCACAAACTGGTAATGTTTGTCCAGAAAGGCGAACCTTAGGAACTGATGATGTGCTTTGTGGATAGGAATATGTAGGTACGCATCCTTTAGATCCACGGTAGTCATAAATTGACCTTCCTGGATAGTGGGTAGAATCGTTCGAATGGTTTCCATCTTGAACGATGGTACCCTGAGAAATTTGTTTAGGATCTTCAAGTCCAAAATTGGTCTGAAAGTTCCCTCTTTTTTGGGAACTACGAACAGATTTGAATAAAATCCCATTCCTTGTTCCTTTAGTGGAACTGGGTGTATCACTCCCATCTTTAACAGGTCTTCTACACAATGTAAGAACGCCTGTCTCTTTATTTGGTTTAAGGATAAGTGAGACATGTGGAACCTTCCCCTTGGGGGTAGTTCCCTGAATTCCAGAAGATAACCCTGAGAAACTATTTCTAGTGCCCAGGGATCCTGAACATCTCTTGCCCAAGCCTGAGCAAAGAGAGAGAGTCTGCCCCCTACTAGATCCGGTCCCGGATCGGGGGCTACTCCTTCATGCTGTTTTGTTAGCAGCAGCAGGCTTCTTGGCCTGCTTACCCTTGTTCCAGCCTTGCATCGGTTTCCAGGCTGGTTTGGGTTGTGAGGCATTACCCTCTTTCTTAGAGGATGCAGAATTAGAGGCCGGTCCGTTCCTGAAATTGCGAAAGGAACGAAAATTAGACTTATTCTTGGCCTTGAAAGGCCTATCTTGTGGAAGGGCGTGGCCCTTTCCCCCAGTGATGTCTGAGATAATCTCTTTCAATTCTGGTCCAAATAGAGTTTTACCTTTGAAAGGGATGTTAAGCAATTTTGTCTTGGATGACACATCCGCTGACCAAGACTTTAGCCAAAGCGCTCTGCGCGCCACAATTGCAAACCCTGAATTTTTCGCCGCTAATCTAGCTAATTGCAAAGCGGCATCTAAAATAAAAGAGTTAGCCAACTTAAGTGCGTGAACTCATATGGAGTCTCCCTACTGAGCGACTTTTCTAGTTCCTCGAACCAGAACCACGCTGCTGTAGTGACAGGAACAATGCACGAAATGGGTTGTAGAAGGTAACCTTGCTGTACAAAAATCTTTTTAAGCAAACCCTCCAATTTTTTATCCATAGGATCTTTGAAAGCACAATTATCCTCGATAGGAATAGTAGTGCGCTTGTTTAGAGTAGAAACTGCCCCCTCGACCTTAGGGACTGTCTGCCATAAGTCCTTTCTGGGGTCGACCATAGGAAATAATTTCTTAAATATAGGGGGGGGGGGAACAAAAGGTATGCCGGGCTTTTCCCACTCCTTATTCACTATGTCCGCCACCCGCTTGGGTATAGGAAAAGCGTCGGGGTGCACCGGAACCTCTAGGAACTTGTCCATCTTGCATAATTTCTCTGGAATGACCAAGTTGTCACAATCATCCAGAGTAGATAACACCTCCTTAAGCAGTGCGCGGAGATGTTCTAATTTAAATTTAAATGTCACAACATCAGGTTCAGCTTGTTGAGAAATTTTTCCTGAATCTGAAATTTCCCCATCTGACAAAACCTCCCTCATGGCCACTTCAGATTGGTGTGAGGGTATGACAGAACAATTATCATCAGCGCCCTCCTGCTCTTCAGTGTTTAAAACAGAGCAATCGCACTTTCTCTGATATGTAGGCATTTTGGATAAAATATTTGCTATGGAGTTATCCATTACAGCCGTCAATTGTTGCATGGTAATAAGCATTGGCGTGCTAGATGTACTAGGGGCCTCCTGCGTGGGCAAAACTGTTGTAGACACAGTAGGAGATGATGTAGTATCATGTTTACTCCCCTCATCTGAGGAATCATCTTGGGCAATTTCATTATCTGTGGCAGTACTGTCCTTACTTTGGACGCTATGGCACAATTATCACACAAATTTAAATGGGGAGACACATTGGCTTTCATACATATAGAACATAGCTTATCCGAAGGCACAGACATGTTAAACAGGCTTAAACTTGTCAATAAAGCACAAAAAACGTTTTAAAACAAAACCGTTACTGTCTCTTTAAATTTTAAACAGAAAACACTTTATTACTGAATATGTGAAAAAGTATGAAGGAATTGTTCAAAAATTACCAAAATTTCACCACAGTGTCTTAAAGCATTAAGAGTATTGCACACCAATTTTCAGAGCTTTAACCCTTAAAATAACGGAAACTGAGCCGTTTACAAATTTAACCCCTATACAGTCCCAGCTATAGCCTTTGCTGTGACCTAACCAAGCCCAGAGGGGAATACGATACCAAATGACGCCTTCTAGAAACTTTTCCAGCTACTTTCAGATCCTCACACATGCATCTGCATGTCTTGCTGTAAAAAAAAACAACTGCACAGTAATGGCGCGAAAATGAGGCTCAGCCTACAACTGGGAAGGCCCTCCCTGACTGGAAAAGGTGTCTAACATAGTGCCTGCCGTTAAAAAACGTTCCCCAAGTTTATAAATGAGAATTATCAGCATAAACATGTATAAAATGCCCATATAAAGCAATCGATTTAGCCCATAAAAGTGTCTACCAGTTTTATAGCCCATATTAAGCCCTTTATTCTGTTTGCTTGACTAAGAAAATGGCTTACCGGTCCCCATGAGGGGAAATGACAGCCTTCCAGCATTACATGGTCTTGTTAGAAATATGGCTAGTCATACCTTAAGCAGAAAAGTCTGCTAACTGTTTCCCCCAACTGAAGTTACTTCATCTCAACAGTCCTATGTGGAAACAGCAATCGATTTTAGTTAGTGTCTGCTAAAATCATCTTCCTCTCACAAACAGAAATCTTCATCCTTTTCTGTTTCAGAGTAAATAGTACATACCAGCACTATTTTAAAATAACAAACACTTGATAGAAGAATAAAAAACTACATTTAAACACCAAAAAACTCTTAACCATCTCCGTGGAGATGTTGCCTGTGCAACGGCAAAGAGAATGACTGGGGTGGGCGGAGCCTAGGAGGGACTATATGGCCAGCTTTGCTGGGACTCTTTGCCATTTCCTGTTGGGGAAGAGATATTCCCACAAGTAAGGATGACGCCATGGACCGGACACACCAATGTTGGAGAAAGAGAGCATCACAGTCCTTGTAGGGAGTTGACAAGGGCCAACAAAGGCCAACACAGCCCCATTGGAGCCATTTTACAAGGGAAAAGAGTGCATCACAGTCCTTGGAGGGAGTTGACAAGGGCCAACACAGCTCCATTGGAGCCATTTGACAAGGTAAAAGAGTGTATCACAGTCCTTGGAGGGAGTTGACAAGGGCCAACAAAGGCCAACACAGCCCCATTGGAGCCATTTGACAAGGTAAAAGAGTGTATCACAGTCCTTGGAGGGAGTTGACAAGGGCTAACAAAGGCCAACACAGCTCCATTGGAGCCATTTGACAAGGTAAAATAGTGCATCACAGTCCTTGGAGGGAGTTGACAAGGACCAAAAAAGGCCAACACAGCCCCATTGGAGCCATTTGACAAGGTAAAAGAGTCCATCACAGTCCTTGGAGGGAGTTGACAAGGGCCAACAAAGGCCAACACAGCCCCATTGGAGCCATTTGACAAGGTAAAATAGTGCATCACAGTCCTTGGAGGGAGTTAACAAGGGCCAACACAGCCCCATTGGAGCCATTTGACAAGGTAAAAGAGTGCATCACAGTCCTTGGAGGGAGTTGACAAGGGCCAACACAGCCCAATTGGAGCCATTTGACAAGGTAAAATAGTGCATCACAGTCCTTGGAGGGAGTTGACAAGGGCCAACACAGCCCCATTGGAGCCATTTGACAAGGTAAAAGAGTGCATCACAGTCCTTGAAGGAAGTTGACAAGGGCCAACAAAGGCCAACCCAGCCCCATTGGAGACATTTGACAAGGTAAAAGAGTGCATCACAGTCCTTGGAGGGAGTTGACAACAAGAGCCAACACAGCCCCATTGGAGCCATTTGACAAGGTAAAAGAGTGCATCACAGTCCTTGGATGGAGTTGGCAAGGGCCAACACAGCCCCATTGGAGCCATTTGACAAGGTAAAAGAGTGTATCACAGTCCTTGGAGGGAGTTGACAAGGGCCAACAAAGGCCAACACAGCCCCATTGGAGCCATTTGACAAGGTAAAAAGAGTCCATCACAGTCCTTGGAGGGAGTTGACAAGCGCCAACAAAGGCCAACACAGCCCCATTGGAGCAATTTGACAAGGTAAAATAGTGCATCACAGTCCTTGGGGGGAGTTGACAAGGGCCAACACAGCCCCATTGGAGCCATTTGACAAGGTAAAAGAGTGCATCACAGTCCTTGGAGGGAGTTGACAAGGACCAAAAAAGGCCAACAAAGCCCCATTGGAGCCATTTGACAAGGTAAAATAGTCCATCACAGTCCTTGGAGGGAGTTGACAAGGGCCAACAAAGGCCAACACAGCCCCATTGGAGCCATTTGACAAGGTAAAAGAGTCCATTACAGTCCTTGGAGGGAGTTGACAAGGGACAACACAGCCCCATTGGAGCCATTTTACAAAGTAAAAGAGTGCATCACAGTCCTTGGAGGGAGTTGACAAGGGCCAACACAGCCCCATTGGAGCCATTTGACAAGGTAAAAGAGTGTATCACAGTCCTTGGAGGGAGTTGACAAGGGCCAACAAAGGCCAACACAGCCCCATTGGAGCCATTTGACAAGGTAAAAGAGTGCATCACAGGCCTTGGAGGGAGTTGGCAAGGGCCCGCACAGCCCCATTGGAGCCATTTGACAAGGTAAAAGAGTGTATCACAGTCCTTGGAGGGAGTTGACAAGGGCCAACATAGGCCAACACAGCTCCATTGGAGCCATTTGACAAGGTAAAAGAGTGCATCACAGTCCTTGGATGGAGTTGGCAAGGGCTAACACAGCCCCATTGGAGCCATTTGACAAGGTAAAAGAGTGTATCACAGTCCTTGGAGGGAGATGACAAGGGCCAACAAAGGCCAACACAGCCCCATTGGAGCCATTTCACAAGGTAAAAAGAGTCCATCACAGTCCTTGGAGGGAGTTGACAAGGGCCAACAAAGGCCAACACAGCCCCATTGGAGCCATTTGACAAGGTAAAATAGTGCATCACAGTCCTTGGAGGGAGTTGACAAGGGCCAACACAGCCCCATTGGAGCCATTTGACAAGGTAAAAGAGTGCATCACAGGCCTTGGAGGGAGTTGGCAAGAGCCCACACAGCCCCATTGGAGCCATTTGACAAGGTAAAAGAGTGCATCACAGTCCTTGGAGGGAGCTGACAAGGACCAAAATAGGCCAACACAGCCCCATTTGAGCCATTTGACAAGGTAAAATAGTCCATCACAGTCCTTGGAGGGAGTTGACAAGGGCCAACAAAGGCCAACACAGCCCCATTGGAGCCATTTGACAAGGTAAAAGAGTCCATTACAGTCCTTGGAGGGAGTTGACAAGGGCCAACACAGCCCCATTGGAGCCATTTTATAAGGTAAAAGAGTGCATCACAGTCCTTGGAGGGAGTTGACAAGGGCCAACACAGCCCCATTGGAGCCATTTGACAAGGTAAAAGAGTGCATCACAGTCCTTGGATGGAGTTGGCAAGGGCTAACACAGCCCCATTGGAGCCATTTGACAAGGTAAAAGAGTGTATCACAGTCCTTGGAGGGAGATGACAAGGGCCAACAAAGGCCAACACAGCCCCATTGGAGCCATTTGACAAGGTAAAATAGTGCATCACAGTCCTTGGAGGGAGTTGACAAGGGCCAACACAGCCCCATTGGAGCCATTTGACAAGGTAAAAGAGTGCATCACAGGCCTTGGAGGGAGTTGGCAAGAGCCCACACAGCCCCATTGGAGCCATTTGACAAGGTAAAAGAGTGCATCACAGTCCTTGGAGGGAGCTGACAAGGACCAAAATAGGCCAACACAGCCCCATTTGAGCCATTTGACAAGGTAAAATAGTCCATCACAGTCCTTGGAGGGAGTTGACAAGGGCCAACAAAGGCCAACACAGCCCCATTGGAGCCATTTGACAAGGTAAAAGAGTCCATTACAGTCCTTGGAGGGAGTTGACAAGGGCCAACACAGCCCCATTGGAGCCATTTTATAAGGTAAAAGAGTGCATCACAGTCCTTGGAGGGAGTTGACAAGGGCCAACACAGCCCCATTGGAGCCATTTGACAAGGTAAAAGAGTGTATCATAGTCCTTGGAGGGAGTTGACAAAGGCCAACAAAGGCCAATACAGCCCCATTGGAGCCATTTGACAAGGTAAAAGAGGGCATCACAGGCCTTGGAGGGAGTTGGCAAGGGCCCGCACAGCCCCATTGGGGCTATTTGACAAGGTAAAAGAGTGTATCACAGTCCTTGGAGGGAGTTGACAAGGGCCAACATAGGCCAACACAGCTCCATTGGAGCCATTTAACAAGGTAAAAGAGTGCATCACAGTCCTTGGATGGAGTTGGCAAGGGCCAACACAGCCCCATTGGAGCCATTTGACAAGGTAAAAGAGTGCATCACAGTCCTTGGAGGGAGTTGACAAGGACCAAAAAAGGCCAACACAGCCCCATTGGAGCCATTTGACAAGGTAAAAGAGTCCATCACAGTCCTTGGAGGGAGTTGACAAGGGCCAACAAATTCCAACACAGCCCCATTGGAGCCATTTCACAAGGTAAAAAGAGTCCATCACAGTCCTTGGAGGGAGTTGACAAGGGCCAACAAAGGCCAACACAGCCCCATTGGAGCCATTTGACAAGGTAAAATAGTGCATCACAGTCCTTGGAGGGAGTTGACAAGGGCCAACACAGCCCCATTGGAGCCATTTGACAAGGTAAAAGAGTGCATCACAGGCCTTGGAGGGAGTTGACAAGGGCCCACACAGCCCCATTGGAGCCATTTGACAAGGTAAAAGAGTGTATCACAGTCCTTGGAGGGAGTTGACAAGGGCCAACAAAGGCCAACACAGCTCCATTGGAGCCATTTGACAAGGTAAAAGAGTGCATCACAGTCCTTGGAGGGAGTTGACAACAAGGGCCAACACAGCCCCATTGGAGCCATTTGACAAGGTAAAAGAGTGTATCACAGTCCTTGGAGGGAGTTGACAAGGGCCAACAAAGGCCAACACAGCTCCATTGGAGCCATTTGACAAGGTAAAAGAGTGCATCACAGTCCTTGGAGGGAGTTGACAACAAGGGCCAACACAGCCCCATTGGAGCCATTTGACAAAGTAAAAGAGTGTATCACAGTCCTTGGAGGGAGTTGACAAGGGCCAACAAAGGCCAACACAGCTCCATTGGAGCCATTTGATTTTTTTTAACCCCTAAACTGCCGCTCCTTACACCACCGCAACCTACGTTATCCCTATGTACCCCTAATCTGCTGCTCCTAACACCGCCGACCCCTATATTATATTTATTAACCCCTAATCTGCCCCCCCCCCAACGTCGCCGCTACCTACCTACACTTATTAATCCCTAATCTGCCGACCGGACCTCACCGCTACTATAATAAAGTTATTAACCCCTAAAGCTAAGTCTAACCCTAACCCTAACACCCCCCTAAGTTAAATATAATTTTTATCTAACAAAATAAATTATTTCTTTTTAAATAAATTATTCCTATTTAGAGCTAAATACTTACCTGTAAAATAAACCCTAATATAGCTACAATATAAATTATAATTATATTGTAGCTATTTTAGGATTTATATTTATTTTACAGGCAACTTTGTATTTATTTTAACCAGGTACAATAGCTATTAAATAGTTAATAACTATTTAATAGCTATCTAGTTAAAATAATTACAAAATTACCTGTAAAATAAATCCTAACCTAAGTTACAATTAAACCTAACACTACACTATCAATAAATTAATTAAATAAATTGCCTACAATTATCTACAATTAAACCTAACACTACACTATCATTAAATTAATTAAATAAATTACCTACAAATACCTACAAATAAATACAATTAAATAAACTAACTAAAGTACAAAAAATAAAAAAAGCTAAGTTACAAAAAATAAAAAAATAATTTACAAACATAATAAAAATATTACAACAATTTTAAACTAATTACACCTACTCTAAGCCCCCTAATAAAATAACAAAGCCCCCCAAAATAAAAAAATGCCCTACCCTATTCTAAAATTAAAATTGAAAAGCTCTTTTACCTTACCAGCCCTTAAAAGGGCCTTTTGCGGGGCATGCCCCAAAGAAATCAGCTCTTTTCCCTGTAAAAAAACCCACAATACCACCCCCCAACATTACAACCCACCACCCACATACCCCTAATCTAACCCAAACCCCCCTTAAATAAACCTAACACTAAGCCCCTGAAGATCTTCCTACCTTGTCTTCACCACGCCGGGTATCACCGATCGGTCCTCCAGAGGGTCCCAAAGTCTTCATCCTATCCGGCAAGAAGAAGTCCAGAAGAGGCTCCAAAGTCTTCATCCTATCCGGGCAGAAGAGGAGATCCGGACCGGCAAACATCTTCATCCAAGCGGCATCTTCTATCTTCATCCATCCGACGACGAGCGGCTCCATCTTCAAGACCTCCGCCGCGGATCCATCCTCTTCTTCCGACGTCCTAACAGAGAATGAAGGCTCCTTTAAGGGACGTCATCCAAGATGGCGTCCCTCGAATTCCGATTGGCTGATAGGATTCTATCAGCCAATCGGAATTAAGGTAGGAAAAATCTGATTGGCTGATGGAATCAGCCAATCAGATTCAAGTTCAATCCAATTGGCTGATCCAATCAGCCAATCAGATTGAGCTCGCATTCTATTGGCTGATCAGAACAGATTAGGGGTACATAGGGATAACATATGTTGCGGCGGTGTGCGGTCGGCAGATTAGGGGTTAACATTTTTTATTAGAGTGGCGGCGGTGTGGGGGGGCCTCGGTTTAGGGGTACATAGGTAGTTTATGGGTGTTAGTGTACTTTAGAGCACAGTAGTTAAGAGCTTTATGAACCGGCGTTAGCCCAGAAAGCTCTTAACTCCTGGCTTTTTGCTGCGGCTGGAGTTTTGTAGTTAGATTTCTAACGCTCACTTCAGCCAAGACTCTAAATACCGGCATTTGAAAGATCCCATTGAAAAGATAGGATACGCAAATGGCATAGGGGGATCTGCGGTATGGAAAAGTCGCGGCTGAAAAGTGAGCGTTAGACCCTTTCCTGACTGACTCTAAATACCAGCGGTAGCACAAATCCAGCGTTAGGAGCCTCTAACGCTGGTTTTGACGGCTAACGCCAAACTCTAAATCTATCCGAAAGTAACTTACCTATATTAACCCCTAAACCTAACACCCCCTAACTTTAACATAATTAAAATAGAGCTAAATTAAAGTTACAATTATTAACTAAATAATACCTGTTTAAAACTAAATACATACCTGTGAAATAAAACCTAAGCTAGCTACAATATAACTAGTAGTTATATTGTATCTAGCTTAGGTTTTATTTTTATTTCACCTGTAAGTTTGTATTTATTTAAACTAGGTAGACTAGTTAGTAAATAGTTCTTAACTATTTACTAACTACCTAGTTAAAATAAATACAAACTTACCTGTGAAATAAAAATAAAACCTAAGCTGCCTTACACTAAAACATACCATTACAAAATAAAAAAACCTACCATTAAAAAAACAAAAAACACTAAAATTACACAAAATAAAAAAAAACCTAGCATTACAAAAAATAACAAACGAAATTATCCAAAACAATTCAAATTACTCCTATTCTAATACCCTTTAAAAAAAAACACAAAAAAAAACACCCCAAAATAAAAAAAAGCCTAATCTATAATAAACTACCAAGGGCCCTTAAAAGTTCATTTTGGGGGCCCTTAAAAGGGCCTTTTGTAGGGCATTGCCCTAAAGTTAAAGGGACACTGAACCCAAATTTTTTCTTTGATGATTCAGATAGAGCATGCACTTAAGGAATGGAGGCATCTTCTCGAGGGTACTAGCGTGCCAGTGCTCATTTTTACTGACCACAAGAATTTAACTTATCTATCTGAAGCAAAACGTTTGTCGCCCCTACAGGCCAGATGGGCGCTATTTTTGTCTCAGTTTAATTATGTGGTCTCCTACCTGCCTGGTAGTAAGAATGTTTGGGCTGATGCCCTCTCTCGACAATTTTCGCCTCTGTCCAAGGAGGAGTCTGTACCTACTCCTGTTATACCTCCTGACCATATTTTGGCTACCATACGTACTAATTTGACTTCTCCCTTGGGGGAGGAGATCCTAGCTGCACAAACCTATGCACCTCCTGAGAAACCTAGTGGTAAGTGTTTTTTTCCTGAGAATCTTCAAACTAAACTTTTGCACACTTACCCCTATCCTAAAGCCGCAGGTCACCCAGGCAAGAACCAAATTATTTGGTCTGTCACCAGACAATTCTGGTGGACAGGTCTTCGTTCTGATGTTGCCTCCTGCTCAGTTTGTGCACAGAATAAGACTCCTCGACGTCTTCCTGTGGGTCTTCTTCAACCTATTGCTAATGGTGAGCGTCCTTGGACACATCTTTCCATGGACTTCATTGTCTAGCTCCCTGTTTCCAATGGCAATACTGTTATCCTTATGGTGGTTGACCATTTTTATAAAATGTCACATTGCATTCCTTTGATGAAGCTGCCTACCGCTCAGGAGCTTGATTCAATTTTTGCCCGGGAGGTCTTCCGTTTACATGGGTTACCCAAGGAGATAGTGTCGGACCGGGGTAGCCAGTTTGTCTCCAGATTTTGGCGTTCCTTTTGTGCTCAAATGGGGATCCAGCTTTCCTTCTCCTCGGCATATCACCCTCAATCCAATGGGGCTGCGGAATGGTCTAATCAAGCTCTGGAACAGTTCCTCCGTTGCTATGTCTCAGATCACCACAATAATTTGTCTGAACTGTTACCTTGGGCAGAGTTTGCCCGTAATAGTGCTATTAATGCTTCCTCCAAGTTATCCCTGTTCATGGGGAATTATGGGTTTCAACCATCCTTGTTGCCTGATTCATTCATGTCTCAGGGTATTCCAGCTTTGGATGAGCATCTCCAGCAACTCCGTTCCATGTGGGTGCAGATTGAGGATTGCCTTCATCGTTCTATGCAGCACCAAAAGTTCCAGGCTGATCCTAAGCATCTGCCTGCACCTTCCTACCAGGTTAGTGAGAGAGTTTGGTTGTCCTCCCGCAACTTGAACCTTCGTGTGCCTTCCAATAAATTGGCTCCCCATTATGTTGGTCCTTTTCAAATACTCCTGTGGCCTACGCTCTTGACCTTCCTCCTGCTATGCTCATCTCCAATGTTTTTCATGTCTCCCTCTTGAAACCATTGGTTTGTAATCGGTTTTCCACTGTGTTGCCTCGTCCCCGTCCTATCTTTGTTGACAACCATGAGGAGTATGATGTCAGCAGCATTATTGACTCTCGTATGTCCAGGGGCCGTATACAGTATTTGGTTCACTGGAGGGGCTACGGTCCGGAGGAGCGTTCTTGGGTTCCCTCCTCTGATGTTCATGCTCCTGCCCTCCTCCGTGCCTTCCATGCCCATTTCCCCAATAAGCCTTTTGTCCTCCTGCGGGGGAGGGGTAGTTGAGAGGAGGGTACTGTCAGGGTTTTTTCCCTGTAGTGTTTTCCATGTGCTGCTGGCAGCCATTTTACTCACCTCTCTTCCTGACTATGGTGCATTCTGGGGGATGCTGCTCACTTCCTGTACTTCCTTTTATGGCCAGACTGGTGTGCATCATCTATGTGAGACAGGATGCAGTCTCAGAATTGTGATGTCATCACTTATTATTTAAAGGGCCTCTGTTCAGTATGCTTTGTCTTTGCGTTGTCTCAGACCTGTTTGTGAGAGTTCCTGTGTATTACCTGTCTACCTGACGTCCTTCCTGGTTCCTGATCCCTGGCTTGTTTCTGACACTGATGTTTTGCTTGTTCCTGATTCCGGCTCGTCTGACTATTCTCTTTGGCTCCTGACTCGGCTCGACTACCAGCTCTGGTTTTGACTCCTGGCTTGTTATTTGACTTGTGGACTTTTTATTATTATTTTTTTATTAATAAAGGTGTGATTATTTTTGCACTTTTCATCTCAGTCTGATTCCTGGCACCCTGACATATATGATGGAGGCCTCAAGAAACTCCCTCTGGAACTTCCCTTCTTCGCTTGCCAAATTAAAGAATCTAAGTAGAAGGGGTGAGATTTCATGTAAGTACGTCTTATAGAAGACTGCAGAAAAGCCATCCGGACCTGGGGCTTTAAATGGTTTTAATTTTTTAATTGCTTGTTTGACTTCTTGGATGGAAAAGGGGCTAATCAAAGCCTCTTTCTGATCATTATTGATGGTCGGGCAACTTGTAAGAAGGAACTTATAACCTCTAAGGAAGCTGGTTTTATGAATTTGTGTTTTTGAATATCGTACAGGGTAGAGTAGTATTCACTAAATTTTTGGCCAATCTGGACTTGGAGCCTAAAGATCTGGTCACCTTGTTTTAAAGCATAGCTGAAAAAGACAAACACAGCGCATCCCTTCTAAGAGTAAAAGTTTTATTAAACAAATGTAGCGCTAGTTAAAATAACACTGTTACAAGATATAAAAAGTTATCAGGCATTCAAGATGTCAGGGTTTCTCACTGTCTCTTTAAGGATTGTTCTTCTTCCTGCTGCTGATTGGTTACACCTCCTTTAAAACAGGTGCTCTCTCAACACACCTTGCTCAGTATTCTGGAAACCTAGCCTAAGTTAGGTGTGATACAAGCCCGATATTTTTCTACTGTTATGATTAATGCACTGACTCGTGTTTTCCTCTTACAGCATTTCTACAAACTTCCAAAAGGATTACAGTGATCATTTCTTCATTCCGTATTGCAAGCAGCCGTGAATTCACTAAATACAAAGCTGCTGCAATTTGACAGACTGCTCCTGTTCACCAGTGGGGTAATCTGACTACAGGTAAACTTGGGACTTCCGATAACAATTTGCTTTGTTATTTTTACTTACCCGGTTTGTTTTAAGAACAGCTGTACCGGACTGACGTTACGTCACTTCCTGTTCTCCCGGACTTATTGCCGTGAATGCTGTTCAGAGAAGCTCGCAAGGAAGCGGTGCTGTAATCAAGTATATCGACATTCAGGTACCACTGGGATCTCTCATTGTTACTTAACCTCCTTGTAATGTACTACATATTTGCCTGAACTCTTGTTGACTTTCACTAACGCTGTGTCAGTATTTGCTTGCTACTCAGCACAGACAGCTCTCAGTACATATACAGTGGGATTAATTTGTGACTCCTTTGTCTCTGCAAATTACTTCAAATTAACTCTGTTGTTCTAAAAGCAGAGGAACTGTGTCTAATGTTGAAAGTGACTTTCCCTAAGTTCTTGCTGGTAATCTAACCTGTGCTCAAAACTTGTTGCCTTTATTCAAATCCTCTCACATTGCAAGTCAGTACTAAGAGAGCTAGAGTTATCTCTTTCTCTCAACCATATAACTGTGTAACAATTTATACAGTACTAAGAAAATATTAATATCACTGATAAAAAGGATCCTCTCTTTGCATAGTGGATTCAATTACATTAGTGAAAACAATCTATCAATTTAACCTGCAGTTGTGTTCCACATTTATAGTTGTATCGTTATACAAGAAATACAAACAGCCGCTCTGAGCCGTGCCGTCCGACGGATTACCAACAAGACTGGGAGGTAGGTGGTAACAGCCACAAACGAGGTAGGCGCCAAAGTCACTCGTGGGCGCTCCTGTCAAGATAGAGTAATTCGGGTACGTGCGTGACGTCAGAGCATTGATGACCTCAACGCGTTTTGTTCTATAGTGTTAGGAGAGTTCTAAGTCTGTTCACGTGCTTGCTTGGTGATATCCCCTCAATAATTTTTACTTTCAGGCCATCAGGATTTGACCCATGATTGGTTTTAAAGTGGTGAGATACACTATGTTTGTATTTCTTGAATGCCTGATAACTTATTATATCTTGTAAGTGTTATTTTAACTAGCGCTACATTTGTTTAATAAAACTTTTACTCTTAGAAGGGATGCACTGTGTTTGTCTTTTTCAGCTCTACTTACTTTGGATACTTTGACACGGAAGTTTCCCAGAATCAGCAGCTGCTCCTGACATCTATACTCCAGGCACGATACGCTACTAAGGATTGTGTAAGATCACCACTATTGGATATACACTGGAGTTTTTCTACCCTTTTTCTACCGTACTTTATTAGAGGCGAAGAGGTACTACCCTACTCCAAGGAGTTCACGCATATGCGGCAACAATGTACTGACTCTACAGTTTTATGGACACGGACTGAACTCTGGAGACCATCTACTGATACGGTACTTTGTCATTTTTACTGTGCTTATTTCATCTCATTTTACGGCTTGAATCATCATCTTCTGAACAATTACGCTACATTATCCATTACTTGACTAAGACTTTCATATATTGTTCTGACTTGGGAAGCGCTGAATACCTTTTGTTTGTTTGTTTTAAAGCATGTATATGTGAGACCCCTGTACGTTGTCTTAATCTATTTGCTAACAGGGTGTCAGCTTTGTTGATTTTTGAATAGAATAGTTGCTTTAGTTTAAATAGGTGAGATTGGGTTTTCTTAAACTCTATTTGGCATATATGTCGTGTGATTTCAGTGATTTTATCTCTGAGGTCTAAGGAACTAGAGGTGTGGTTTTGGTGTTCGAGGTCTTTTAATTTACAATGGGCTTGGGAGAGTGAAAGGCCTGCTTGTTTCCTTAAAAAAAGCCTGTTTCTTATAAAATGGCCCCTAGTGGTAGCCTTAAATGCCCCCCAGATGATATCATCTTGCATTTGTGGGTTGTTGTTTGTTTGTATAAAGAATTGCAACTCATTTCTTAGTTCCTCTCTGAAAGGTATATCTGACAATATATGGTGGGGCAACCGCCAAGTGAATTTGGACCTAACTGTATTTGTGGATTGAAGGTCTAGGGTGACTTGGTCATGATCTGACCATAAGCAGATTAATATGCTTATGGATTGTACTATATCTAGAGTGTCAGAGTGGCAGAATAGGTAATCTAACCTAGAATATGTTTTATGAGGGTGAGAAAAATGGGTGTAATCTTTATCCAAAGAGTGGAAGGATCTCCAAATGTCATAGTAGCTGTATTGTGCCCTTAGGGTTCTGAATTTCAGACTCAAGTGGTGGCCTTCTTATTGGTGGGTTTAGATTTCCTGTCCACTTTATTGTCCAAACCATATTAATATCACCCGCCTAGATTACCCTGCCCTGCTTAATCTGATCTACTTTGCAGTAGATCTTTTTTAGGCTTCTTTTTCCTGTCTTTTTCAGGCCTCTCACATTGTGTGTTATAAACCTAAGGGAGGACATATGTAATGTTAAACCCTAAATCAGCTTTGATTTTACCTAGCGGCTTATTGCTTAGTGAAGGGAAGAATATTGGGGTAGAAGTGAAAAGCTAGAAGGCAGGGGTAACTGGGATGGATATGTCGGTGTAAGTAGTCCACCTAATTGGAAGCCTAAGGTGGGCTCTAAGTTCGGGGGGAGCAAGGGCAATTAAGAAATGGAGCTGAAATAGTCAGGCCTGCTCTCGTACAGACATCTAAATGTGATCTAACAATTCTAACTAAACTTGAGATAACAACTCATACAGAATACAACAGTTATAGCATAGTTTGCTTATGCCACTAAGTTCCCACATCAGAGGTGGGTTTTATTTTAGGTCGGCAAGGCTTGAGGTCATAGAGACTGATTGAGAAGGCTGGATTTCTGCCGCTTAGGTCTTTGCTCTCTTATGGTCCATTCTGGAGCCCAGGCCCTTAGTTTGGTAGAATGGATACCTGGCAAAGGCATTTGTTATTTTTGCAGACCCCAGTTAGTCAGAAGAGTGTTGCCTTGAGAGGGAGATGTCACCATATGGGTTTGGTTATCCCTTGTCACTATTAGCTTTGTAGGGTAACCCCACCTATACTTGATATTTACCCGTCTGAGCAGAGTGGTTATGGGTATATAGAGCCTGCGTTGTTGCAGAGTATGGGAAGACAGGTCTGTAAGGAGTTGGATATCTTTAAGGTTGTCTGGTAGAGCTGGTTTGTTGAAGGCAGCCTGCATTAGCCGGTCTTTGAAGGTAAAGTTATGGAAGCATACCACAAAGTCTCTGGGCATGTCTGATGACATTGTCCTTGGTCTCAGAGCTCTGTGAGCTCGCTCCATAGTGTGTGAGGAACCCTTTAAGGAGCCCAAAAGTGCAGTGAAAAGAGACTTGAGATATTTTTGCAGTTCTCCTGCCATAATGCTTTCCGGTATACCTCTAAATCGGACATTGTTTCTCCGAGCTCTATCCTCCACATCTGCCAGCTTTAACTCCAGTTGTGTAATTTGATCCGCATGGCTCTCAATATAGGAGAGTAAGTATGAATGATCCATGGTAAAGTCACCATGTTGCCTCTCTAATGTATCTACTCTTTCTCCAATCTCTGCAATATCCTTTCTAAGCTTTGCGGAACTACATTGGATCTCAGCAGTGATAGATTTTGTTTGCCCAGCTAACATTTTTTTTCATGGTATATTTAGTGATGTAGTGCTGCAAGTGGGTGGTCGACTGCGTACTAGATTGAGATCCCTCGTCTTGTAATTCAGGATCACTTAACTCCCTTCTACTTGGGTCTGGGTCTTTTGACTGTTGAGAAAAGTGGTCGAAAAACAAAATTTATGCTTACCTGATAAATGTATTTCTTTCTTGACATGGTGAGTCCATAGATCATCATCAATTACTGTTGGAAATATCACTCCTGGTCAGCAGGAGGAGGCAAAGAGCACCACAGCAGAGCTGTTAAGTTTCACTTCCCTTCCCACAAACCCCAGTCATTGAAGGAAAAGGAGAGAAAGGAAACAACACAAGGTGCAGAAGGTGTCTGAGGTTTATATAAAAAAAACCTGTCTGAAAAATAGGGAGGGCCGTGGACTCACCATGTCAAGAAAGAAATACATTTATCAGGTAAGCATACATTTTGTTTTCTTTCTAATGACACGGTGAGTCCACAGATTATCAATTACTGTTGGGAATCAATACCAAAGCTAGAGGACACAGATGATAAGGGAGGGACAAGACAGGTAATCTAAATAGATCTCCCAAAGGACGCCTCGGCCGAGGCAAAAATGTCAGATCTGATCAACAGTCGCCTCATCTTGAAGGCCCACGAGGAAAATACCACCCTGGTGGAATGAGCTATAATTCTCTCAGTAGGCTGCTGTTCCGCCGTTTCATATGCCAAACAAATGATACTTCTCAACCAAAGATAAAGAGAAGTGGCAGAAGCTTTCTGACCTTTACGAGTCCTAGAAAAGCAAACAAAAAAGCAGAAGACTGAAGAAGTTCGTTGTAGCCAGCAAGTAGATTTTAAGAGCATACACAACGTCTAAGTTGTGTATTAGACGATCCTCATGAAAGCATTAGAACAGAGAAAAGGAACAACAATTTCCTGTTCGAAACCACTTTAGGAAGAAAAAACAAACTTGGTACGAAGAACTGCCTTATCCGAATGAAATATGAGATAAGGAGAATCAAACTGCAAGCCGAGATTTCGATACTCTCTGAACAGTATTGAATGTGGAAATAAAGAAAACCATTCCAGGTAAAAATTAAATATCTACAGAATGCAATGGCTCAACCTGAGCCTGTTGCAAATACAGGCCTGAAGTAACCAGGGCCTGACAGGAATATAAATCTGGAACATCCGCCAGACACGTGTAACGAGAGAAATGCAGAAATTTTACTTTGCCAGAGCCTAACAACCCTTCTCCAGACCTTCCTGGAGAAAAGAGAACATCCTAGGATCCTGACTCAATTTTAAAGAATAACCCTTGGGATCTCCCCCCTAAGGTACTCATGTCAAACACTATGGAAATCAAGGTCACAATGACCACTGCAGAAAAACCGTGCATAGACAAAACTAAGTGTTCAAAACACCAGACAGAAAGTATTAGCGAATACAAATTTGGATGAAGGAAGGACCCAAATCGGAATGTCCTTCCTCAGGAACAACCTTCAGGGAGGAAAAGATTACATCCCAAAGGCTGCATATTAGGACAGCTTGCTGACCTCCAGACCTCTAAACATATCTAGGAAGCTAGTTTAATTGGAGAGATCAGAAAGAGCGCCCGGATAAAAGGTGTGACTTCTCAAAAAGTCAGATCCCAGCATTCCCTCCAGGCTAAAAAGAAGGAAAACAGCAATAGTGAGCGTCTGCCCACTCTAGATTCATCCCAGGTGGTTTATACCAACCACTGAGGAAAATTGTCCAACTAGAACCTGAAAAACTGGGTTAAGGACAACTGATCAACAGCACATTGCATATAGATCTAAACTCCAAGAGGAAAAAACAAAACAAAAAAAACAGACTCCTCCCGAGTCCATAGTCCCTAGCCCAAACGGCTGGCGACCATGGCACTATCATCCAGGCAGGTCCCCAGGGTAAGAACCCTGACTCTCCTAAGAAAGCCTGTGTCCTAAGACAGATTCACCTGGACCCTGTATAACTATCCGAGCATGCGTAACAGTAGAACTCTTGGATGCAACGCGCAAAAGGACGATGTCCAACAAAAAGACCATCAGACTATACCCTTAAGCCACTGAAGGCCTAATAGAAATTTATAAAAAGGCCAGATGAAAAATCCTTGATTTTTTGACCTTCTGTCCCTAAGAATGGTCCCTAAGAAAAACTACCCCTGTAGTTGGAACAAGGAAACTTTTTTCATATTCACTTCCCATCTATGGGAATGAAGAAAAGACAACACAATCCTTGAATGAGAGTCTGCTTGATGGAAGGACTGCACCTGAACCAACATGTCGACCAGGAAGAGCACCAAACTGAAAGGGTTTGACAGAATGACAAAACTCAGGAGCTTGAAGATACGCTTCCTCCAGATCTATGATCATCATGAACTGATCCTCTTACACCGAAGCAAGAATCGAACCAAAGGATTTAATTTTGAAGGATGGACCACTGAGAAAAACTAGTTGAGACAGTTAAGGTCTAAGCTAGGACGATAAGATCTCACCCAATGAAAACGCCTCTCTGCTATCTGGTCCGCAGATAAAAACTGAGAGATGGAATCTGTGCCTGGGAGTAAGGGTTTGATTCTATTTAGTAACCCTGAGGCATTAAGTCCACCGACTATCCAGAGCATGTCATACCCATGTTTGAAGAAATCCAGAGAGCATCAGCCTCCCAATAGCTCTGTATTGGAGGTAAACCCTGCATCTCTTAAATCAGATCAAACAAGGTCTTACCCTTGTAAGGAAACACCAGAAATCTGGGCTCAGAAGAAAAATATAAAAGGATTTTGAAAGTGTGAGGCCTAACTCAAGGCCTTCAGATTATAAAACTGACTAGCTATACAAAGATCTGCAGGCTAGTACGGCGAAGCCAGATAACTTAGCCCCTGGCTAAATGACTGTCAGGGTATCTGTGAGGGTTATTAAATTATATATATATATATATATATATATATATATATATATATATATATATATATATATATATATATATATATATAATTTAATATATAAATGGTTGATTAAGACCACAGGATTCATTATACATGAAACTGGTTACAGCAGTTGTATTCACTCTGCCAAATGATTCTTGGCTGTGTAAACCAGCCCCCTCTCTCATTTATCAATGAAATTGTTTGCATAGTTATATCAGAAAGAACAAAGGCTTAGACTGTTGTATAGATAGAGCCAGTGGGCTACTTCAAAGTAAATATTAGCACGATGGAGCCTCAGAGGTGTATGCCCATATATGGGCTTCCTGCCCAAGATGGGTAATGAACTCAGGCCCCCTGTGGGGAATAGACGGTCCGTCTGTGGGAATGGTTGAATCGACAAACATTTCAAGGAATTGTAGCTTTTACCATCTACATGTTAAATGATCCCCTGTTGAGCTACTTACCCATCTTGCCCAGCCAAGTGTTCCTTGAAAGCATAGAAGCCAAAAATTAAGATTTCAAAATATCTTAACCTATGTACTTTTGATAAATTATCTATGTAGTTTTCAAATATTTAATATGTGCCTCATTCTATCAAATAATAGGTATAAAATAATGGATATGAGATTGTCTATTGGTATAACATTAAATATGAATACTTGCTGAAATTGATAGTAGCTTTACAGTCAATTTAAAATGTCCAAGTTATTTTAAGAATTACTAACCTATTCTTTATATTTTTAGGCATCTAATAAGTACATATATAATTGGTGTTTTAAATAATATCATATGTTTTATACATTCAAAAAGAAATATACTACATTCCTATTGAGATACACTACAATGCCAGACATCTAAGGGACAAATTGGGATATATATGCTGAATTTAATAGTAGCTATACTCCAAAGATTTCAGAATAAAAACATTTGTTTCTTTATGTTACAGACAGCAAGATGTCCTATGAATATTAGCCATAAACATGGATATATGTGGATATTTTCTATTTTAACATAGAAATTGATAAAATACTGGTGTTTGGTGTCAAATTGTACATTTTCTGCTATGTTAAATGAAATATAGATGCTGACAAGAGAGGTTTATTAATACAAGAAGTTATAGTATGTTAAATAATCACTTTATAAGGATGTATTAAATTGTTAGCAATATTGATGATGAGATCTGCATTTGCGGTTGTCCGCTGCCCCCTAGGGGATCAAAACTGGTATGACAGTCAAATAAATTAACTATTGGAATACATGCAGAGCCAGATGAGCCAATCAGGGAGGCGTCTCCCAAATAACCAATCAATGCTCAAATCCGTTAAGGGCGGACCAGGGACAAGCTCCGGAGGGCCAATCCAAATTCTGTGGGAGTGATTAAAGAAATGGGGATGAATTCTTAATTCTTGGGATAAAGGTCCAGGCAGCTTACTGCAAAGGGGACACAGACTAAAAGAAGCATTAACTTTTGGAGAGAAAATACATAGGCTTTGGTGCCAAGTATATTATCTGCCATTTTTGGTGAAACTTTCTTGAACAAAGAAAGATTAACAATTCTTGAAGTCTATGCCTGTGGACATTGTGAGTAAACCCTCCATAGAAGATCCACAAGAAACTCTGGAATATGAAACATTGATTTGCTTATTTGGGTAAAGTATAAAGAAATACATTCATTATTGCTACAGTCTAATTGCAGTTCGTAAATTTAAAAGTGCCCAATTTGTATTTTAAACTTGTGTTTCATAGCCCTGTGTAGTTTAAAACTAGTCACTATTGCTAAATAATTTATTTGCTAAACAAAGGTCTTTGTATTTCATATTTCTAAGTCAGGCCCATTATTGTAAGTAAATCTCTCTGGTCTGTATTAAGTTATTTGATTATATATATATATATATATATAATAGATAGTTAGAGCCCAGCACCATAAGTTTCAATACTGGCTTCCAGCTTGTGTGCTCGTTACTGTGGAGTATCAGCCACACTCCAAAAGATACAGTTCCAGGGATATTAATTTTCTTTTTGTTTTTTCATACTCTTTCTTGATATCAACTTCAGCAGTATCCCTTAGAAAATTCCTTGATCCCAGGGCTAAAGAAGTGATGCGTGCAGCATCAATGTCTGAATAGGAGAACATAGATGGTTGTTTACCCTCCATAGTGTTTTCACTCGCTGCAGGTGCTCGTGGCTCCCATACATAGAAGAGGGGGCAATAGGGAATTAAAGTTAAAACAAAAAGAAGTATGGTGGATTAAACGTTTGAATACGTTTGAATACTTTACACCCTTATGGTCTGAATAGGGACTATGATTTGTATTTGTTTTTATAAGATATTCTTTTGTTTTAAAATGTTATGTGTTTTGGGGCCACCAGGGGGCACTTAAGTAAAGCAAATTGCAATACCTGGACAGGTATGAGTTAAACCAATTAGTTCACAGCACTAAACCCTGATTGGCTCTGATACCCTTTTTAAATGTTTGTTCAGTTGTATTTTAACTATGCATGAATAAGGACCATGTAGGTCCGAAACGTCGCTTTTTTATGGTTGTTGTACCTCAATAAAATAATTTTTCACCTCTAAGAAGTAAGACTGTGCTGTGGTGCTGTTACACTTTGCATATATGGACTATATATATATATATATATATATATATATATATATATATATATATATATATACATACAGTATATATATACATATATTTTAGAATTTGCCTTATTGTTGCTAAAGAGTTTATTTCAGCTCAGAGAAATTGGCATAGGAGTTGGTTGTTTGCACAAATAATATATATAATTTCTGATGTTATTAAATTAGAGTTATATAGGATAAATTGTAGGCTAAATAGTTTAATTGTGCTTGTCTGAAAGTTAGTGGCCCATACTGTGGTATTTCATTGTGGTGATGTAATGCAATTCAATTGTGAATAAGGTAAATTTTAAAGGTACATTTGGTTTGCTTTGTAAAGAATATTGCAACAACATAAGTGTATATCATTTGATACATATCTGATTTTCTATAAATATAATTCAATGTGTTTATAAATGTAACTAATATAAAGAATTTAGGAATTTATATTAATTTTAATTGTTTTGTATATGCATTTTATTGGGGGTTTGTTTTAAAGAATAATTATTAAATATATTATTATTTGGAGGCACACTGCTGATATATTATTAATATTTATCACATTTATATGATATTTGTAGTAAATAGAATTTTTTAAAAAAGTGAATCAGTTGAATCTGTACATAGTGTTGAAATATGTTCCCCAAGATTACCCCTCACTCAGGGGGATGTCCTTAAGATGGACATTATAGGCTACATTAAAAAGAGGTTTAATATAGTGGGTGAATTAAATGATTATATGGATATGCTTGCAATTAAGGTAAAAAATATTGCTATTGATTATGGAAGGTGGAATGAAAAAAGTGAATTTTTCCAAGATTTATTAAAAATTAATCAATGCAAAAATCTCAAAAAATGGGATGAACTAATACTAAAATCTTAACCCCTTGTAATATGCATTATTGACGAAATGTCCCTCCTCTGTATAGAAAAGGAATTGCAAATACAGGGGCTAGAAGATAGTATTCGCTCCTCACGCAGATGTGAAGAGAATTTAAATATAGCCGAAAATAAAATTGATAAGTTTGCCCAAAACATGGCCCCCTTACAAAAATATAACCAAAGTTTAATAGCTCAGATAGAAGATTTGCATAAGGAACTCACACAAAGCCAGAGAGAATTAAGTGGTTTAAAAAGGCTGTATCATCATAATAAAAACCCCTCTATTAGCAACGAGGATAATGCAGATAATTCTAACTCCCTTAAGGAATACATCAGGAATGAACTGCAGAAATTTAGGGAAGAATTTAAACAAAGGACCCCTATTGGGTCAGAAATAAAGTTCCCAAATAGACAGTCACCTTATGTTATAAATTCAGGGAACTGTTATAACTCAGCTGAGGGGGAGAGCATTTCTAGTAGTGAGTCAGAGGGCGTAGCCAGCTGCCCAAAGAGCCCACGTATTACTAATATGCGTAAGGGTTCTCCCCATAATAAAAGGGAAGATGGGGAATGCTCCAACCCCAAAAATAATGCCCCTAGGAAAGCCCAAGATAGCCTAATACAGTATATGATGCCCCTAAAATAATTACATTTTTAAGTAGTACAGTACCTAAGTTCTCCAACAAGGGAACCAATTCTATAATTGACCACTTAGTGACCTAGGAAAATGCTTTATCCATAATGAATGTTACAAGTGAGCAGTTAAAAATTGAATTTCTGCCCTCGGTATTTGAAGGTAAATATCACAAATTCTTTGCTTCACTAAAGGATATGAATATTCATTCCTGCAATGAGACAAAATTGCAACGAAAATAGCTGTATATGGTTTAAAATGTAATGTGAATCAAAGCCCTATAGAATTCCTTTCTGTATTAAAAAATACGTACAGTATGGCTGAAGATTACCCATATTTGAATTCTCAGAATTTGTGAATTTTTTTTTCGAAGCTTTGCCCGCGCCCATCAAACTTAATTTAACTAGAGATTTTGATGAGTACTGCTCATTGGACTGGCTAATCAAAGAGAGTACAAAGTTATACTCTATTCAGCAGTCCGGTGAACAGGGGGTTAAAAGGGAATCAAAACCCAGTCCCAAAATTGTGGCAGAAACTAGGGTGTCACCTAGCCGCCTCAATTTAAAGCCTAAAAATAAAACCTATGCAGAGGTGGCCCGAGAAAACAGGCCATCCCCACAAGGTTTTAACTCTGCCCCTCCCCCAACATGGATTAAAGCGCAGAGAGACTATACTCAAAATGGAGGGCATACCCAGGTAAATAATTATCCCCAAAGAGATGAAAACCCAGAAGGTTATCGGTATCCCCGTAAAAGTAAATACCAAAAGTGTCAAAAATACTCTCAGGGTAACCAGACACCCCAATTAAATAGTGCTCCCCAAAATACTAATGCTGAACAAGTTGAACCCCAAAGACAACCACGTCAAAATACGAAAAATAGCTATTATTCTGAGGGATCCCAAGGATCCAGGAATCAATACCCTAGGATATAAAAAAATCGGTCCATGGGTAAAGATAGCTTGTCCATTCAAGTGGGCCAACTCAGTACGCAAGTTAGCCAATTATGTACACTATTTACTAATATGAGCCAAGCTTTTACGGTTCAGAACCCTAATAATCCTTTTTTAGGGGTACAGCCAGTGGCCAGCAGTGGGCCACAGGCACAGTCATAAATACTGCAGTATTACCTGAAAGAGAGGGGAGAGATATACCAAATAAAATGATAAATGTCAATAATTGTACTAATCATATTCTCTCCCTACAGACGGGAAACGGACAATTTACCTGTGATGACGAGCAACCTCAGCCTGGAAGCTCTAACAAATATCTTCCTTTGTAGCATTCTCTTAACCTTATTTCCACAGATGCAGTACACAAGAATCCAGTTGACCCTATGATAGAGGGGACCAGTAAGAATGAAATTTCTTCTGCATTAGGTAATATGGCAAATTCAGGTAACACGTGACAAAGCCCACAGATGTGTGATAATGCCAATTTTATGTGTGAAATGGTACAAACTGCAGGGAGATATTATATATTAGCTGAGCTCCATGATTCAGTCTCCAACCCTATCATGGGATTGATTGACCCTGGATCTCAAGCAACTATTTCATCCCACAAGTACTACACACAGCTAAATGAGCTAACACCCCACAAACCTAAGATAAAAAATTTGATGGTTCACTAATAGGTGTTGGGGTGACTCTCTAAAAGTCTACGGTACTGCATGGTTAAAATTGAGGCTGGGGAACAGGGTAAATAGACACCCTGTCATTATAGTGGATCTGCCAACTGATCATTTAATTATTGGTAGTGATCTCCTGAAGCGATTAAGCACTATAATTGATTGCATAAATAATGTAATTTGGTCAGAAGTAAAAAGGCCTATTAATTATGAGCGATCCGGTATATCTCGCACCCAACATAACTGTCACGTGGTGGAAGAGAAGCCAGATGCTGTGGAGATTCATTTCAGGAATAACTCTATACCTGAAATCACTATCCTACAAATAGATAATCAGACTCCTTTTAGTGGCTCTGATGGTAATACTTTTAAAATTTCGCCTAGAAAGATAGCAAATATTTCCTTAGACAGAGATGTATTAACCATATCTCTCCACAAGGGGGATCATAAAATTCCTAAAGGGGGAGGCCACACTCAATACCTCGCAGGAATTGAGAAAGTTAGGGATGATCTATTTATCCCTATGCAAGTGCATGACCTTGGAAAAAACAACTATACCAAATGGAATTTAAAACAGGAAGCTAGCTACATAAGCAAAGGCTTTTTGGCGCAAATAGCTGAACCTAAAATGATTAAATATCTTTCTCCCCAAGACCACTTTGTCCACGACCTGGATGACAAGTCTGAAAGCTATAATGTCACAGCTAAATGCTTATTATCTATCTCTATAGGTAATAAATCAGCGAAGCACCTGTTTTTAGTTTTAAATACTCCCCCTAATCAAATATACATTGGCAATGATCTCTTACATAGATATGCCATACAAATAGATTTGATTAACTCTTGCCTCTGGAGCAGGTTAAAAGGGAACCCTGAAGTATTTCAGGATTAAAACGCAGCCTTGAAGTCAAACCAGCAAATGCCATATGCTGTGAATATGCAGGTGTCTAACGATGTTGTAATCCGTGCTGGGGCTGATAATTCCTCTTATCCTTACAGGTAAAAAGAGGTCAGAAATTAAAAACATCTGAAACACTAATTTGCATCTCCCATAGAATGAAAAATCTGGGTATAACAATGACCCATACTCCTATGGTAAATATTGGAACTATTCCAATACATGTTATTGTGCATAACATGACCCCACAGGATATAACCTTATCCAAGGGAACTACCATAGGATATGTGCTGGAATCAAGTTATTACACTTTTAGATTCCAGAATAATGTAATTGGACTAATACCTGAAGGATACTTAACTGAAGAACAATTAATAGAACAATCCTTTGCATCTATGCCAGAGGGACTATTTACAATTCAGTCTATTTATCCCTTCAGCTCAGTGGAAGGCATTTGTAAAATTGAAGAAGCCTCCCTAGTGTTTGATCAGCCGATCAAACAGTAAGAATACCCCAATACCCAGAGTCATGGGGGCATTGTAAATTATAATCAAGGGGACCTCACCTGTGGAAGAAGCCTATGAAATAGGACAGCCTGAAATATTTCCAGGATTTTAACAAATATTCGAAGAGCAAATATCTTTAGCTAATGGCTGCTCCAGCGATGAAAAACGCCAACAGCTACGAGAACTCCTGATGGAGTACAAGGATTCTTTTGCTAGGGATTCTTATGACTGTGGTACTACAGACTTGGACATTGCAAGAATCCAAACAGATCCCGATGCACCACCTGTCTTTGTTAAACAATACAGACTTCCTTTAGCCTCATATGATACTCTTGCAGAAATCATAAGGAACTTGGAAGAAAGGGGTATCATACGACAGGTGCACAGCTCTTATAATAATCCTATTCTAGGTGTTCTTAAGCCCAATGGACAATGGCGTTTGTGTGCTGATTTAAGACAGCTAAACAAAGAGTGTACATGTCTGGCTGGCTTGTGCCATATATTGACCAATGCCTAGCACAGATGTATGGATCCAAAATATTCACTGCCATTGATTGTGCACAGGGATATTGGACCATAAAAGTACACGAGGAAGACCAGTATAAGCTGGCATTCTCATTCCAAAAGGTCCAGTATGCATTTCAGAGACTTCCTTTTGTTTACATAAATTCGGGACATTAATTTGCTGTATTCATGCATAAGGCTATGCCTGATGCACTGGAAAGGGGGACCTTATCTTATGTTGATGATGTTTTGATCAAAAGCACAGACTTTGAAAAACACATCGCAGAGCTTAAACACATCCTCAGCCAACTTAAAAGGGCAGGTTTCAAATTATCCCTACAAAAAGCTCAATGGTGCCGCACTCGTGTAAACTTCTTGGGACATGAAGTTACTTCTGAAGGACTAAATCCTCAGAAGAAAAAGGTGGAAGCTATAGTAAATTCTAAAAACCCAACTAACTTAAAGGAATTGAGATCATTCCTGGGTATGACTAATTATTCTCGCAAATTCATTGAAATTATGCAGAATTAGCTAAACCACTACTACTTCTTCTAAAGAAGGATGTGAAATGGCACTGGAGTGAGTCTCAAGAGACAGCCATCAAAGAGCTGAAGAAAAAACTCACACAAGCACCTTGCTTAGCATACCCTGAAGGTGGTAAACCTTTCTTCTTAGAGACAGGTTACACGGATGTAAGCATGAGTGCTGTTTTATGCCAAAAGCATGATAATTTAAGCAAAGCCATTGCTTATGCAAGCAAAACTCTATCCCCAGTAGAAATAAAATTTAGCGATTGCGAAAAAGCCCTCTTATCTACTGTATGGGCTCTACAAAATTTCTGCAGCTATATACAGGGCGAGAAAATTATTGTAGAAATGGCCCACCAGCCTTTGCTATATTTGCAAAGTGAGAGAATAAGAGATGGGAATTTGTCAAATAGCCGCATTACAGCATGGACTCTTTCCTTACAAGGCTGGCCATTAGAAATGTGCTACAAGCAGAATAAAAATAATTGCTGAGCTCCACTACTGTACTGCTAGAGATCCTGGGGAAGAATTACCAGAAGATGATTTCCTGGAGGAACAATTGCTTTCCCCATATAAAATATACAATGAGGACCATTGTCAAACATTACCTTATATGTTGATGGTTGTTCTTACCATGCCACTATTGATAATGAGCACAGACTAGTCACTGGTATTGGTATAACTTGGGCAAATGGATTCTCAAATATATCTGTAGGTTTCAACATTGGACCAAGATCCAGTCAAGTTGCAGAACTAACTGCTGTTCTAAAAACCATTGAAATGGCTATTGAACATAGTATTCATGAATTTGTGATCATAACTGACTCAAATTATGTGCGTGACAGTTTTGTTGACTACCTGCCAAATTGGAAAATAAATGGCATGCAGAAAAGCAATAACAAACCAGTCAAGTTGTTCTGCGAGATTGATAATCTGGTGGTATCCAATGATTTAACCATCCACTGGAAAAAGACCAAGGGTCATTCCAGGGTTCTAGGTCCTGATAAGGAAGGCAATGATCTTGCGGATTCATTAGCCAAACAAGGAGCCATAACTGGAGAACTCCTTAATATTGAACACTTAATGGGTGCAATTCAGATAGAAGCCATTACCAGAAACCAGGCAAAACAACAGAGTGAGCCTAACCTGGTGCAATGGAGTCAGGATTCTCCTAGCGAGGACCTGATCACTAGTCAAAAAGAAGACCCCATTGTAGGCATCTTCTATAAACACATAGAAGATCCTGAAAGCAACCTCATCTCAAAAGATGATTTTATTGACAAAGAAGATCTTAGAATCTTAATGAAATCCCGATCACAATTCAAGTTACAGGATGGTTTGTTAATTAGAACCTCCAAAACTGGCATCCAGCAATGGGTAGTACCCACCAAATTCAGAGGTCTAATGCTTCAACATGCCCATGATGCTCCCACATCTGGTCATTGTGGTGCCAAACTCACATATGAAATATTGCGTGATTACGCTTTTTGGCCACACATGTTGTAAGATGTTCAAACCTTCTGTCAAGGGTGTCTAATCTGTCCACAGTTCCAACCCACTGCGCCAACGCATAGAGCGCCATTGCAGAAAAGGGGGATGGTAATGCCATGGTCAGATATACAACTTGATTTTATTGGTCCAGTAACAAGGTCATCAAGAGGTAACAAATACACGTTAAGTTAAGTTTAAGTTTTACTGGCATCAAGAGCAACTCCAAGTAGTGCTACCAAGATGTCACCTTTTGAACTGATGACTGGTAGAAGAATGGTTCTACCTCAGCATCTGCTGTACCGTACATCAGACCAAAATTTGATAAACGCTGCCAATACCCATCAATATGTGGAGAACCTAAGAAAACACCTGCAATATGCCTTTGCATTTGCTCAAAGGAATTTAGAGAAAGCTGCAACTGCCACTAAAACCTATTATGATCTCAAAATGTCCAAAAAGGAATATGAAATAAATGATAAAGTTTATCTTTATAACTTTGGAAGAGACCAGGTTAGGGAGAATAAATTTCTTCCATCATGGAAAGGTCCTTTTGTCATTACTGACAAAATATCTCCAGTGGCCTATAAAATACGGATCCCCAAAAATGAAAGTTTCATAGATAAATGTGTCCATATCAATCAATTGAGAGCGTGTCATCCTAGGTCCCAACTACAAGTCATAGAGGGAGAATGAAGTGTCATATCCCAAAATGCATTAAAGACATACTGTAGTTTAAAGATGCCTCGCTGATAAGCATGAAGGCTCAAAAATGACGGACTCTCTGCTTAAGATACTGTCTATGATGTATACGGCCAACATCCTCACCGAGTACCACTGAATTTGATCCAATTCAAATACATGTGTCCTACATATATTTGAATTTGAAAGGGGGAATTATGTCAGGGTACAGGTAAATTATATATATATATATATATATATATATATATATATATATATATATATATATATATATGTAAATAGGACAGGGGAATGTGTTTATGTATGAAACCATATTTTTATCAGATATTACTAAAATAGGGTTGCAATTCTGATGTCAGGATTTGATTCAAAACCCCCATGATTTGAATACACATCTCAAGACTTAAATACAGGCAGGATGTCTAAAGAAATTTAAAAAGGCAACATTTGCTCCTTAATTAGGAAGTGCAAACTTCAGAGCACTCTTTACCCAATGCAGTGAGTGAAGACGAAGTGTCTGGAAATTATTTTTTTTAAGGTAGAATGAGATTTGGGGGGAGGAACAGTGTTGGTTGAAGAAATGACAACAGCCATGTGTAAATTATCTCCTGTGAAGTCTCCATGTGCAGGGAACAGACAAATTAACATTTACTATCCCTGTATAGCATAAATAAAAATATATTATTCTTGAAAAAGGAATGATGCAAATTTGTCATGTGTGTGTTTGAAATAATTCAAATAACCCATATATGTACAGTGGGACAAAAAAGTATTTAGTCAGCCACCAATTGTGCAAGTTCTCCCACTTAAGAAGATGAGAAAGGCCTGTAATTTTCATCATAGGTATATCTCAACTATGAGAAACAAAATGTGGAAACAAATCCAGACAATCACATTGTCTGATTTGGAAAGAATTTATTTGCAAATTATGGTGGAAAATAAGTATTTGGTCAATATCAAAAGTTCATCTCAATACTTTGTTATATATCCTTTGTTGGCAATGACAGATGTCAAACGTTTTCTGTAAGTCTTCACAAGGTTGTCACACACTGTTGCTGGTATGTTGGCCCATTCCTGCATGCAGATCTCCTCTAGAGCAGTGATGTTTTGGGGCTGTCGCTGGGCAACACAGACTTTCAACTCCCTCCAAAGGTTTTTTATGGGGTTGAGATCTGGAGACTGGTTAGGCCACTCCAGGACCTTGAAATGCTTCTTACAAAGACACTCCTTCGTTGCCCGGGCAGTGTCATTGGGATCATTGTCATGCTGAAAGACCCAGCCACGTTTCATCTTCAATGCCTTTGCTGATGGAAGGAGGTTTGCACTCAAAATCTCACGATACATGGCCCCATTCATTCTTTCTTGTACACAGATCAGTCATCCTGTTCCTTTTGCAGAGAAAAAGCCCCAAAGCATGATGTTGCCACCCCATGCTTCACAGTAGGTATGGTGTTCTTTGGTTGCAACTCAGCATTCACTCACCTCCAAACACAACGAGTTGTGTTTCTACCAAACAGTTCTACTTTGGTTTCATCTGACCATATGACATTCTCCCAATCCACTTCTGGATCATCCAAATGCTCTCTAGCATACTTTAGACGGGCCCGGAAATGTACTGGCTTAAGCAGGGGGACACGTTTGGCACTGCAGGATCTGAGTCCCTGGCGGCGTAGTGTGTTACTGATGGTAACCTTTGTAATGTTGGTCCCAGCTCTCTGCAAGTCATTCACTAGGTCCCCCCGTGTGGTTCTGGGATGTTTGCTCACTGTTCTTGGGATCATTTTGACCCCACCGGGTGATATCTTGCGTGGAGCCCCAGATCGAGGGAGATTATCAGTGGTCTTGCATGTCTTCCATTTTCTAATTATTGCTCACACAGTTGATTTCTTCACACCAAGCTGCTTGCCTATTGCAAATTCAGTCTTCCCAGCCTGGTGCAGGTCTACAATTTTGTTTCTGGTGTCCTTCGACAGCTCTTTGGTCTTAACCATAGTGGAGTTTGGAGTGTGACTGTTTTAGGTTGTGGATAGGTGTCTTTTATACTGATAACAAGTTCAAACAGGTGCCATTAATACAGGTAATGAGTGGAGGACAGAGGAGCCTCTTAAAGAAGAAGATACAGGTCTGTGAGAGCCAGAAATCATGCTTGTTTGTAGGTGACCAAATACTTATTTTCCACCATAATATGCAAATAAATTCTTTCCAAATCATACAATGTGATTGTCTGGATTTGTTTCCACATTTTGTCTCTCATAGTTGAGGTATACCTATGATGAAAATTACAGGCCTCTCTCATCTTCTTAAGTGGGAGAACGTGCACAATTGGTGGCTGACTAAATACTTTTTTGCCCCACTGTATATATATTGAGCCGGGACACATTATACTAAAGGGGTAATTGCTGTATTGAATATATATATATGAAAAATAAATTCAAACCGGTAATAAATTGAATGGAAACTGTAATAATCCCCGACTTAAGTACAACTCATACTTACAAACAGAGAAAATAGAGCTTTATTGCCAATCCTTCTTTACAGGATAAACCAAAATACTCAAAATATATATACAGGGAGTGCAGAATTATTAGGCAAATGAGTATTTTGACCACATCATTCTCTTTATGCATGTTGTTTTACTCCAAGCTGTATAGGCTCGAAAGCCTACTACCAATTAAGCATATTAGGTGATGTGCATCTCTGTAATGAGAAGGGGTGTGGTCTAATGACATCAACACCCTATATCAGGTGTGCATAATTATTAGGCAACTTCCTTTCCTTTGGCAAAATGGGTCAAAAGAAGGACTTGACAGGCTCAGAAAAGTAAAAAATAGTGAGATATCTTGCAGAGGGATGCAGCACTCTTAAAATTGCAAAGCTTCTGAAGCGTGATCATCGAACAATCAAGCGTTTCATTCAAAATAGTCAACAGGGTCGCAAGAAGCGTGTGGAAAAACCAAGGCACAAAATAACTGCCCATGAACTGAGAAAAGTCAAGCGTGCAGCTGCCAAGATGCCACTTGCCACCAGTTTGGCCATATTTCAGAGCTGCAACATCACTGGAGTGCCCAAAAGCACAAGGTGTGCAATACTCAGAGACATGGCCAAGGTAAGAAAGGCTGAAAGACAACCACCACTGAACAAGACACACAAGCTGAAACGTCAAGACTGGGCCAAGAAATATCTCAAGACTGATTTTTCTAAGGTTTTATGGACTGATGAAATGAGAGTGAGTCTTGATGGGCCAGATGGATGGGCCCGTGGCTGGATTGGTAAAGGGCAGAGAGCTCCAGTCCGACTCAGACGCCAGCAAGGTGGAGGTGGAGTACTGGTTTGGGCTGGTATCATCAAAGATGAGCTTGTGGGGCCTTTTCGGGTTGAGGATGGAGTCAAGCTCAACTCCCAGTCCTACTGCCAGTTTCTGGAAGACACCTTCTTCAAGCAGTGGTACAGGAAGAAGTCTGCATCCTTCAAGAAAAACATGATTTTCATGCAGGACAATGCTCCATCACACGCGTCCAAGTACTCCACAGCCTGGCTGGCAAGAAAGGGTATAAAAGAAGAAAATCTAATGACATGGCCTCCTTGTTCACCTGATCTGAACCCCATTGAGAACCTGTGGTCCATCATCAAATGTGAGATTTACAAGGAGGGAAAACAGTACACCTCTCTGAACAGTGTCTGGGAGGCTGTGGTTGCTGCTGCACGCAATGTTGATGGTGAACAGATCAAAACACTGACAGAATCCATGGATGGCAGGCTTTTGAGTGTCCTTGCAAAGAAAGGTGGCTATATTGGTCACTCATTTGTTTTTGTTTTGTTTTTGAATGTCAGAAATGTATATTTGTGAATGTTGAGATGTTATATTGGTTTCACTGGTAAAAATAAATATTTGAAATGGGTATATATTTGTTTTTTGTTAAGTTGCCTAATAATTATGCACAGTAATAGTCACCTGCACACACAGATATCCCCCTAAAATAGCTATAACTAAAAACAAACTAAAAACTACTTCCAAAACTATTCAGCTTTGATATTAATGAGTTTTTTGGGTTCATTGAGAACATGGTTGTTGTTCAATAATAAAATTAATCCTCAAAAATACAACTTGCCTAATAATTCTGCACTCCCTGTATATATATATATATATACATATATATATATATATATATATATATATTTTTTTTTTATTTTTTATTTTTTTGAAAGCATAAAACGTCTTAGCCTCTATATTTTTAAGAATATTTGTGCACCTAAAAAGAAATGATTAATAACACTTATTTTTATTTCAGATGGACCATAGACAAGATTCATGCATGCAGAATTTGTTGGAGATTGTAGAACATGCTGTATTTATGTGAATACATATATAACAGATATATAAATGCCATTCATTTCAGAATAATTAGCAGTATTAATTTGCTTTAATATAATATGATGTTGGGGACACATGATGTTTCATATTGAAATAATCAGAGAGATGATATGATGCTGCCCCATCTATAATTAATATTGTGAGTGATTGATGCAGGAAGTAATGGTCTAATGAATAACCATTTCATAGAAATAATGAATTGTTACAAATTTTGGATAGTAAATGTATTGCTGTGTTTGTCACGCTACCCCCAGTGTTATGATGCGAGAATTACAGCCAGAAGGCTTTTTAGGCTGTTAAAAATGAAATTCCCAGGTAACCAATGGGATGATCAGCTCCGTAAGGGCCAATAACAAAGCAGGTTTTTTCCAAAAAGGGCCTCCCATATTCTCACCCATGATGGAAACACATATAAGCTTAATGCAAGATAGGAGAAGGATAGATTCTGCTGAGCTGACTTGTAACTGGTTTGTGGGTGTGAAATACCATTACTCTAGCAAAGCTGGTCTACCTTTTCTCATTGATTGCAAAATATACTTTTTGGTATTTCTGAGGTGAGATTAAACCTGTTGAGAGATATTGGATATCGATTGGTGTTCATCTTGGTAAAGTATTAAAAGATTGTTGATAGATTAAAGAAAGCAGTTTGTATTTCAAGCTAGTATTTCATAGCCTGTGTATTGTTAAACATATATCCTTGATACTAAATAATTCATCTGTGCAAAATATAGAATATATATATATCTTAGAATTGATTTTCATTAAATGGACATTTTAAAGTAACGGTTTACAGTAAGAATATATGTATTTTTAGTATCCTAATTAGAATTGTATTAGAATCAATTGCAGCTAAATAGCTGAGTATAGATTTATATATATATATATATATAGTCCTATTGTTCATAAGCACTGTTAATTGTATTGCTGAATATTAGTAGCTGCTATTTTAAGTCTCACTGTGATATTTTAAATGCGACTCTGAATGAAAGGCTAGTGTGAATAAGGCCAGTTCTAAAGGTAAACGTGTATGAACTCTGCATAGCATATTTTAATAGTTTTTAAACGTATATAGTATTGACTCACATTCTGATCCATACAAATATATTCCAATGTGTTCATAGATATTAACTAATAAAAATAATTCAGGTATTTATATTAATTTTGTGGTTTCTAGTAGATGCATATTGATTGAGGGTTTATTTTTAAAGGATAATTATTAAATATATTGTATTATAAGCCTGCCATAGACTGACATATTATTTGGAGAGCACTACTGAGATTCTTATAAATATACTGACAACATTTAAGCTAGGACATGCTACATATATGTTTGGAGCTAAAAATAGACATTTGCAGAAAGACAAATAAATGGTTAAATTGCATCTTATATATGCACATTTAAGCTAGGAAATGCTACATATCTGTTTGTAGATAAAACTAGACATTTGCAGAAAGATAAACAAATGGTTAAATTGCATCCTATATTTGCACATTTAAGCTAGGACATGCTACATATGCATTTTTTGCATAAACTAGACATTTGCTGAAAGAGAAAGAAATAGTTCAATTGCATCCTATAGCTGCACATTTAAGCTAGGACATGCTACATATCTGTATGGAGCTAAAACTAGACATTTGCAGAAAACAGAATTTATGCTTACCTGATAAATTTCTTTCTCTTACGGTGTATCCTGTCCACGGCTTCATCCTTACTTGTGGGATATTCTCAATCCCTACAGGAAGTGGCAAAGAGAGCACACAGCAGAGCTGTCCATATAGCTCCCCTCAGGCTCCGCCCCCCCAGTCATTCGACTGACGGTTAGGAGAAAAAGGAGAACCATAGGGTGCAGTGGTGACTGTAGTTTACAAAAATAAATTTAAACCTGACTAAATTGCCAGGGTGGGCCGTGGACCGGATACACCGTAGGAGAAAGAAATTTATCAGGTAAGCATAAATTCTAGACATGTGCACGGCTAAAAAATTCGGTTCGTTTTCGGTTCGGATCGATTCGGACTTTTCGAATTTCGGTTCGGATCGAATCGGATTCGGCAAAATTTGAATAAATTCGTTTCGGATTTATTCGGATCCGAATAAATTCGTTTCGGATTTATTCGGATTCGGCTGAACGGTTCCGAAATTCGGTATGTTTTAGTACACTAAGTCACTAACACCCATAAACTACCTATGAACCACTAAACCGAAGCCCCCCCACATCGCAAACCCTATAATAACATTATTTAACCCCTAATCTGCCGATCGGATATCGCCGCAACCTACATTATAGCTATTAACCCCTAATCTGCTGTCCCTAACACCGCCAACCCCTACATTATAGTTATTAACCCCTAATCTGCCCCCCCAATGTCGCCGCAATCTAACTACAAGTATTAACCCCTAATCTGCCGACCCGATATCGCCGCCGCCTACATTATAGCTATTAACCCCTAATCTGCTGTCCCTAACACCGCCGACCCCTACATTATAGTTATTAACCCCTAATCTGCCCCCCCAATGTCGCCGCAATCTAACTACAAGTATTAACCCCTAATCTGCTGACCCGATATCGCCGCCGCCTACATTATAGCTATTAACCCCTAATCTGCTGTCCCTAACACCGCCGACCCCTACATTCTAGTTATTAACCCCTAATCTGCCCCCCCCAAACGTCGCCGCAATCTAACTACAAGTATTAACCCCTAATCTGCCGACCCGATATCGCCGCCGCCTACATTATAGCTATTAACCCCTAATCTGCTGTCTCTAACACCGCCGACCCCTACATTATAGTTATTAACCCCTAATCTGCCCCCCCCCAATGTCGCCGCAATCTAACTACAAGTATTAACCCCTAATCTGCCGACCGCAAATCGCCGCCACTATACAGGGAGTGCAGAATTATTAGGCAAGTTGTATTTTTGAGGATTATTTTTATTATTGAACAACAACCATGTTCTCAATGAACCCAAAAAACTCATTAATATCAAAGCTGAATATTCTTGGAAGTAGTTTTTAGTTTGTTTTTAGTTTTAGCTATTTTAGGGGGATATCTGTGTGTGCAGGTGACTATTACTGTGCATAATTATTAGGCAACTTAACAAAAAACAAATATATACCCATTTCAATTATTTATTTTTACCAGTGAAACCAATATAACATCTCAACATTCACAAATATACATTTCTGACATTCAAAAACAAAACAAAAACAAATCAGTGACCAATATAGCCACCTTTCTTTGCAAGGACACTCAAAAGCCTGCCATCCATGGATTCTGTCAGTGTTTTGATCTGTTCACCATCAACATTGCGTGCAGCAGCAACCACAGCCTCCCAGACACTGTTCAGAGAGGTGTACTGTTTTCCCTCCTTGTAAATCTCACATTTGATGATGGACCACAGGTTCTCAATGGGGTTCAGATCAGGTGAACAAGGAGGCCATGTCATTAGATTTTCTTCTTTTATACCCTTTCTTGCCAGCCACGCTGTGGAGTACTTGGACGCGTGTGATGGAGCATTGTCCTGCATGAAAAACAGAATTTATGTTTACCTGATAAATTTCTTTCTCCAACGGTGTGTCCGGTCCACGGCGTCATCCTTACTTGTGGGATATTCTCTTCCCCAACAGGAAATGGCAAAGAGCCCAGCAAAGCTGGTCACATGATCCCTCCTAGGCTCCGCCTACCCCAGTCATTCGACCGACGTTAAGGAGGAATAATAGCATAGGAGAAACCATATGGTACCGTGGTGACTGTAGTTAAAGAAAATAAATTATCAGACCTGATTAAAAAACCAGGGCGGGCCGTGGACCGGACACACCGTTGGAGAAAGAAATTTATCAGGTAAACATAAATTCTGTTTTCTCCAACATAGGTGTGTCCGGTCCACGGCGTCATCCTTACTTGTGGGAACCAATACCAAAGCTTTAGGACACGGATGAAGGGAGGGAGCAAATCAGGTCACCTAAATGGAAGGCACCACGGCTTGCAAAACCCTTCTCCCAAAAATAGCCTCAGAAGAAGCAAAAGTATCAAACTTGTAAAATTTGGTAAAAGTGTGCAGTGAAGACCAAGTCGCTGCCCTACATATCTGATCAACAGAAGCCTCGTTCTTGAAGGCCCATGTGGAAGCCACAGCCCTAGTGGAATGAGCCGTGATTCTTTCGGGAGGCTGCCGTCCGGCAGTCTCGTAAGCCAATCTGATGATGCTTTTAATCCAAAAAGAGAGAGAGGTAGAAGTTGCTTTTTGACCTCTCCTTTTACCTGAATAAACAACAAACAGGGAAGATGTTTGTCTAAAATCCTTTGTAGCATCTAAATAGAATTTTAGAGCGCGAACAACATCCAAATTGTGCAACAAGCGTTCCTTCTTTGAAACTGGTTTCGGACACAGAGAAGGTACGATAATCTCCTGGTTAATGTTTTTGTTAGAAACAACTTTTGGAAGAAAACCAGGTTTAGTACGTAAAACCACCTTATCTGCATGGAACACCAGATAAGGAGGAGAACACTGCAGAGCAGATAATTCTGAAACTCTTCTAGCAGAAGAAATTGCAACTAAAAACAAAACTTTCCAAGATAATAACTTAATATCAACGGAATGTAAGGGTTCAAACGGAACCCCCTGAAGAACTGAAAGAACTAGATTGAGACTCCAAGGAGGAGTCAAAGGTTTGTAAACAGGCTTGATTCTAACCAGAGCCTGAACAAAGGCTTGAACATCTGGCACAGCTGCCAGTTTTTTGTGAAGTAACACCGACAAGGCAGAAATCTGTCCCTTCAGGGAACTTGCCGATAATCCTTTTTCCAATCCTTCTTGAAGGAAGGATAGAATCCTAGGAATCTTAACCTTGTCCCAAGGGAATCCTTTAGATTCACACCAACAGATATATTTTTTCCAAATTTTGTGGTAAATCTTTCTAGTTACAGGCTTTCTGGCCTGAACAAGAGTATCGATAACAGAATCTGAGAAACCTCGCTTCGATAAAATCAAGCGTTCAATCTCCAAGCAGTCAGCTGGAGTGAAACCAGATTCGGATGTTCGAACGGACCCTGAACAAGAAGGTCTCGTCTCAAAGGTAGCTTCCAAGGTGGAGCCGATGACATATTCACCAGATCTGCATACCAAGTCCTGCGTGGCCACGCAGGAGCTATCAAGATCACCGACGCCCTCTCCTGATTGATCCTGGCTACCAGCCTGGGGATGAGAGGAAACGGCGGGAACACATAAGCTAGTTTGAAGGTCCAAGGTGCTACTAGTGCATCCACTAGAGCCGCCTTGGGATCCCTGGATCTGGACCCGTAGCAAGGAACTTTGAAGTTCTGACGAGAGGCCATCAGATCCATGTCTGGAATGCCCCAAAGTTGAGTGACTTGGGCAAAGATTTCCGGATGGAGTTCCCACTCCCCCGGATGCAATGTCTGACGACTCAGAAAATCCGCTTCCCAATTTTCCACTCCCGGGATGTGGATAGCAGACAGGTGGCAGGAGTGAGACTCCGCCCATAGAATAATCTTGGTCACTTCTTCCATCGCTAGGGAACTCCTTGTTCCCCCCTGATGGTTGATGTACGCAACAGTCGTCATGTTGTCTGATTGAAACCGTATGAACTTGGTCCCCGCTAGCTGAGGCCAAGCCTTGAGAGCCTTGAATATCGCTCTCAGTTCCAGAATATTTATCGGTAGAAGAGATTCTTCCCGAGACCAAAGACCCTGAGCTTTCAGGGATCCCCAGACCGCGCCCCAGCCCATCAGACTGGCGTCGGTCGTGACAATGACCCACTCTGGTCTGTGGAATGTCATCCCTCGTGACAGGTTGTCCAGGGACAGCCACCAACGGAGTGAGTCTCTGGTCCTCTGATTTACTTGTATCTTTGGAGACAAGTCTGTATAGTCCCCATTCCACTGACTGAGCATGCACAGTTGTAATGGTCTTAGATGAATGCGCGCAAAAGGAACTATGTCCATTGTCGCTACCATCAACCCGATCACTTCCATGCACTGAGCTACGGAAGGAAGAGGAACGGAATGAAGTATTCGACAAGAGTCCAGAAGCTTTGTCTTTCTGGCCTCTGTTAGAAAAATCCTCATTTCTGAGGAGTCTATAATTGTTCCCAAGAAGGGAACCCTTGTTGACGGGGATAGAGAACTCTTTTCCACGTTCACTTTCCAGCCGTGCGATCTGAGAAAGGCCAGGACGATGTCCGTGTGAGCCTTTGCTCGAGGGAGGGACGACGCTTGAATCAGAATGTCGTCCAGGTAAGGTACCACTGCAATGCCCCTTGGTCTTAGCACAGCTAGAAGGGACCCTAGTACCTTTGTGAAAATCCTTGGAGCAGTGGCTAATCCGAAAGGAAGCGCCACGAACTGGTAATGTTTGTCCAGGAATGCAAACCTTAGGAACCGATGATGTTCCTTGTGGATAGGAATATGTAGATACGCATCCTTTAAATCCACCGTGGTCATGAATTGACCTTCCTGGATGGAAGGAAGGATAGTTCGAATGGTTTCCATCTTGAAAGATGGGACCTTGAGAAATTTGTTTAAGATCTTGAGATCTAGGATTGGTCTGAACGTTCCCTCTTTTTTGGGAACTATGAACAGATTGGAGTAGAACCCCATCCCTTGTTCTCTCAATGGAACAGGATGAATCACTCCCATTTTTAACAGGTCTTCTACACAATGTAAGAACGCCTGTCTTTTTATGTGGTCTGAAGACAACTGAGACCTGTGGAACCTTCCCCTTGGGGGAAGTCCCTTGAATTCCAGAAGATAACCCTGGGAGACTATTTCTAGCGCCCAAGGATCCAGAACATCTCTTGCCCAAGCCTGAGCGAAGAGAGAGAGTCTGCCCCCCACCAGATCCGGTCCCGGATCGGGGGCCGATATTTCATGCTGTCTTGGTAGCAGTGGCAGGTTTCTTTGCCTGCTTTCCCTTGTTCCAGCCTTGCATTGGTCTCCAAGCTGGCTTGGCCTGAGAAGGATTACCCTCTTGCTTAGAGGACGTAGCACCTTGGGCTGGTCCGTTTTTACGAAAGGGACGAAAATTAGGTCTATTTTTTGCCTTGAAAGGCCGATCCTGAGGAAGGGCATGGCCCTTACCCCCAGTGATATCAGAGATAATCTCTTTCAAGTCAGGACCAAACAGCGTTTTCCCCCTTGAAAGGAATGT
Organism: Bombina bombina; assembly: GCF_027579735.1. NCBI lineage: Eukaryota > Metazoa > Chordata > Amphibia > Anura > Bombinatoridae > Bombina > Bombina bombina. The sequence continues at coordinate 1,461,574,292 of NC_069499.1, read as the reverse complement.
TTAGTAGCTTGTTCTTGGAAGACGCATCAGCCGACCAAGATTTCAACCAAAGCGCTCTGCGCGCCACAATAGCAAACCCAGAATTCTTAGCCGCTAACTTAGCCAATTGCAAAGAGGCGTCTAGAGTGAAAGAATTAGCCAATTTGAGAGCATTGACTCTGTCCATAATCTCCTCATAAGGAGGAGAGTCACTATCGAGCACCTTAATCAGTTCATCAAACCAGAAATATGCGGCTGTAGTGACAGGGACAATGCATGAAATGGGTTGTAGAAGGTAACCCTGCTGAACAAACATCTTTTTAAGCAAACCTTCTAATTTTTTATCCATAGGATCTTTGAAAGCACAACTATCCTCTATGGGAATAGTGGTGCGTTTGTTTAAAGTAGAAACCGCTCCCTCGACCTTGGGGACTGACTGCCATAAGTCCTTTCTGGGGTCGACCATAGGAAACAATTTTTTAAATATGGGGGGAGGGACGAAAGGAATACCGGGCCTTTCCCATTCTTTATTAACAATGTCCGCCACCCGCTTGGGTATAGGAAAAGCTTCTGGGAGCCCCGGCACCTCTAGGAACTTGTCCATTTTACATAGTTTCTCTGGGATGACCAAATTTTCACAATCATCCAGAGTGGATAATACCTCCTTAAGCAAAATGCGGAGATGTTCCAATTTAAATTTAAAAGTAATCACATCAGATTCAGCCTGCTGAGAAATGTTCCCTAAATCAGTAATTTCTCCCTCAGACAAAACCTCCCTGGCTCCCTCAGATTGGGTTAGGGGCCCTTCAGAGATATTAATATCAGCGTCGTCATGCTCTTCAGTAACTAAAACAGAGCATCCACGCTTACGCTGACAAGGGTTCATTTTGGCTAAAATGTTTTTGACAGAATTATCCATTACAGCCGTTAATTGTTGCATAGTAAGGAGTATTGGCGCGCTAGATGTACTAGGGGCCTCCTGAGTGGGCAAGACTCGTGTAGACGAAGGAGGGAATGATGCAGTACCATGCTTACTCCCCTCACTTGAGGAATCATCTTGGGCATCATTGTCATTATCACATAAATCACATTTATTTAAATGAATAGGAATTCTGGCTTCCCCACATTCAGAACACAGTCTATCTGGTAGTTCAGACATGTTAAACAGGCATAAACTTGATAAGAAAGTACAAAAAACGTTTTGAAATAAAACCGTTACTGTCACTTTAAATTTTAAACTGAACACACTTTATTACTGCAATTGCGAAAAAACATGAAGGAATTGTTCAAAATTCACCAAACTTTCACCACAGTGTCTTAAAGCCTTGAAAATATTGCACACCAATTTTGGAAGCTTTAACCCTTAAAATAACGGAACCGGAGCCGTTTTAAGCTTTAACCCCTTTACAGTCCCTGGTATCTGCTTTGCTGAGACCCAACCAAACCCAAGGGGAATACGATACCAAATGATGCCTTCAGAAGTCTTTTATCAGTATCAGAGCTCCTCTCACATGCGACTGCATGCCATGCCTTTCAAAAACAAGTGCGCAACACCGGCGCGAAAATGAGACTCTGCCTATGCTTTGGGAAAGCCCCTAAAGAATAAGGTGTCTAAAACAGTGCCTGCCGATATAATTATATCAAAATACCCAGAATAAATGATTCCTCAAGGCTAAATAAGTGTTAATATCAATCGATTTAGCCCAAAAAATGTCTACAGTCTAAATAAGCCCTTGTGAAGCCCTTATTTACAATCGTAATAAACATGGCTTACCGGATCCCATAGGGAAAATGACAGCTTCCAGCATTACATCGTCTTGTTAGAATGTGTCATACCTCAAGCAGCAAAGGACTGCAAACTGTTCCCCCAACTGAAGTTAATGCTCTCAACAGTCCTGTGTGGAACAGCCATGGATTTTAGTTACGGTTGCTAAAATCATTTTCCTCATACAAACAGAATTCTTCATCTCTTTTCTGTTTCTGAGTAAATAGTACGTACCAGCACTATTTGAAAATAACAAACTCTTGATTGAATAATGAAAAACTACAGTTAAACACTAAAAAACTCTAAGCCATCTCCGTGGAGATGTTGCCTGTACAACGGCAAAGAGAATGACTGGGGTAGGCGGAGCCTAGGAGGGATCATGTGACCAGCTTTGCTGGGCTCTTTGCCATTTCCTGTTGGGGAAGAGAATATCCCACAAGTAAGGATGACGCCGTGGACCGGACACACCTATGTTGGAGAAATCATGTTTTTCTTGAAGGATGCAGACTTCTTCCTGTACCACTGCTTGAAGAAGGTGTCTTCCAGAAACTGGCAGTAGGACTGGGAGTTGAGCTTGACTCCATCCTCAACTCGAAAAGGCCCCGCAAGCTCATCTTTGATGATACCAGCCCAAACCAGTAAGCCACCTCCACCTTGCTGGCGTCTGAGTCGGACTGGAGCTCTCTGCCCTTTACCAATACAGCCACGGGCCCATCCATCTGGCCCATCAAGACTCACTCTCATTTCATCAGTCCATAAAACCTTAGAAAAATCAGTCTTGAGATATTTCTTGGCCCAGTCTTGACGTTTCAGCTTGTGTGTCTTGTTCAGTGGTGGTCGTCTTTCAGCCTTTCTTACCTTGGCCATGTCTCTGAGTATTGCACACCTTGTGCTTTTGGGCACTCCAGTGATGTTGCAGCTCTGAAATATGGCCAAACTGGTGGCAAGTGGCATCTTGGCAGCTGCACGCTTGACTTTTCTCAGTTCATGTGCAGTTATTTTGCGCCTTGGTTTTTCCACACGCTTCTTGAGACCCTGTTGACTATTTTGAATGAAACGCTTGATTGTTCGATGATCACGCTTCAGAAGCTTTGCAATTTTAAGAGTGCTGCATCCCTCTGCAAGATATCTCACTATTTTTTTACTTTTCTGAGCCTGTCAAGTCCTTCTTTTGACCCATTTTGCCAAAGGAAAGGAAGTTGCCTAATAATTATGCACACCTGATATAGGGTGTTGATGTCATTAGACCACACCCCTTCTCATTACAGAGATGCACATCACCTAATATGTTTAATTGGTAGTAGGCTTTCGAGCCTATACAGCTTGGAGTAAGACAACATGCATAAAGAGGATGATGTGGTCAAAATACTCATTTGCCTAATAATTCTGCACTCCCTGTAATAAATGTATTAACCCCTAAACCGCCGCACTCCCGCCTCGCAAACATTATAATACATTTTATTAACCCCTAATCTGCCCTTCTTAACATCGCCGCCACCTACCTACAATTATTAACCTCTAATCTCCCGCCCCCAACGTCGCCGCTACTATAATAAGGTTATTAACCGCTAAACCTAAGTCTAACCCTAACACTAACACTAACACTAAAAAAAAATGCCCTACCCTATACTAAATTACAAAAGTTAACAGCTCTATTACCTTACCAGCCCTGAACAGGGCCCTTTGCGGGGCATGCCCCAAAGAAAACAGCTCTTTTGCCTGTAAAAAAAACACAATACCCCCCCCACATTACAACCCACCACCCACATACCCCTACTCTAACCCAAACCCCCCTTAAATAAACCTAACACTACCCCCCTGAAGATCTCCCTACCTTGAGTCGTGTTCACCCAGCCGGGCCGAAGTCGTCATCCGATGGGGCAGAAGAGGACATCCAGACCGGCAGAAGTCGTCATCCAAGCGGGGCAAGAAGAGGTCTTCCATCCATCATACAAGTACCAAAATACAAACAAACACTAAATTACCAAAAATAATAAAATATTACAATAATTTTAAACTAATTACACCTAATCTAAGCCCCCTACTAGCTATTAATATAGCTACAATATAACTAATAGTTACATTGTAGCTATTTTAGGATTTATATTTATTTTACAGGCAACTTTGTATTTATTTTAACTAGGTACAATAGTTATTAAATAGTTAATAACTATTTAATAACTACCTAGCTAAAATAAATACAAATTTACCTGTAAAATAAATCATAACCTAAGTTACAATTACACCTAACACTACACTATCATTAAATTAACTAAATAAATGAATCCTATATAAAACTAAAGACTTACCTGTAAAATAAACCCTAATATAGCTGCAATATAACTAATAGTTACATTGTAGCTATTTTAGCATTTATATTTATTGTACAGGCAACTTTGTATTTATTTTAACTAGGTTCAATAGCTATTAAATAGATATTGACTATTTAATAGCTACCTAGTTAAAATAATTACAAAATTACCTGTAAAATAAATCCTAACCTAAGTTACAATTAAACCTAACACTACACTATCATTAAATAAATTAACTACAAGTACCTACAATTAAATACAATTAAATAAACTAAAGTACAAACCCCCCCCCACTAAATTACAAAAAATAAAAAAATATTACAAGAATTTTAAACTAATTACACCTAACCTAAGCCCCCTAATAAAATAACAAAGCCCCCCAAAATAAAAAATGCCCTACCCTATACTAAATTACAAAAATTAACAGCTCTATTACCTTACCAGCCCTTAAAAGGGCCTTTTGCGGGGGCATGCCCCCAAAGAAAACAGCTCTTTTGCCTGTAAAAAAAAAACACAATACCCCCCCACATTACAACCCACCACCCACATACCCCTACTCTAACCCAAACCCCCCTTAAATAAACCTAACACTACCCCCCTGAAGATCTCGCTACCTTGAGTCGTGTTCACCAAGCCGGGCCGAAGTCTTCATCCGATGGGGCAGAAGAGGACATCCAGACCGGCAGAAGTTTTCATCCAAGCGGGACAAGAAGAGGTCTTCCATCCATCAGAAAAGTACAAAAAAACAAACAAACACTAAATTACCAAAAATAATAAAATATTACAATAATTTTAAACTAATTACACCTAATCTAAGCCCCCTACTAGCTATTAATATAGCTACAATATAACTAATAGTTACATTGTAACTATTTTAGGATTTATATTTATTTTACAGGCAACTTTGTATTTATTTTAACTACCGGTAGGTACAATAGCTATTAAATAGTTAATAACTATTTAATAACTACCTAGCTAAAATAAATACAAATTTACCTGTAAAATAAATCCTAACCTAAGTTACAATTACACCTAACACTACACTGTCATTAAATTAACTAAATAAATGAATCCTATATAAAACTAAAGACTTACCTGTAAAATAAACCCTAATATAGCTACAATATAACTAATAGGTAGGAATATTCTGATTGGCTGATCGGAACAGCCAATAGAATGCGAGCTCAATCTGATTGGCTGATTGGATCAGCCAATCGGATTGAACTTGATTCTGATTGGCTGATTCCATCAGCCAATCAGAATATTCCTACCTTAATTCCGATTGGCTGATAGAATCCTATCAGCCAATCGGAATTCAAGGGACGCCATCTTGGATGACGTCACTTAAAGGTACAGTCATTTAGTCATCGGATCAAGAAAGAAGAGGATGCTCTGCGTCGGATGTCTTCAGGATGCTGCCGCTCCGCTCAGGATGGATGAACAGAGAAGATGCCGCCTGGATCAAGACTTCTGATGGATGGAAGACCTCTTCTTGCCCCGCTTGGATGAAGACTTCTGCCGGTCTGGATGTCCTCTTCTGCCCGATCGGATGAAGACTTCGACCCGCTGGGTGAAGACACGGTAGAGAGATCTTCAGGGGGGTAGTGTTAGGTTTATTTAAGGGGGGTTTGGGTTAGAGTAGGGGTATGTGGGTGGTGGGTTGTAATGTGGGGGGGGGGGTATTGTGTTTTTTTACAGGCAAAAGAGCTGTTTTCTTTGGGGCATGCCCCCGCAAAAGGCCCTTTTAAGGGCTGGTAAGGTAATAGAGCTGATTACTTTTGTAATTTAGAATAGGGTAGGGCATTTTTTTTTATTTTGGGGGGCTTTGTTATTTTATTAGGGGGCTTAGATTAGGTGTAATTAGTTTAAAATTCTTGTAATTTTTTTAATTTTTTGTAATTTAGTGTTTGTTTTTTTGTACTTTAGTTTAGTTTATTTCATTGTATTTAATTGTAGGTACTTGTAGTTAATTTATTTAATGATAGTGTAGTGTTAGGTTTAATTGTAACTTAGGTTAGGATTTATTTTACAGGTAATTTTGTAATTATTTTAACTAGGTAGCTATTAAACAGTAAATATCTATTTAATAGCAATTTTACCTAGTTAAAATAAATACAAAGTTGCCTGTAAAATAAATATAAATGCTAAAATAGCTACAATGTAACTATTAGTTATATTGTAGCTATATTAGAGTTTATTTTACAGGTAAGTCTTTAGTTTTATATAGGATTCATTTATTTAGTTAATTTAATGACAGTGTAGTGTTAGGTGTAATTGTAACTTAGGTTAGGATTTATTTTACAGGTAAATTTGTATTTATTTTAGCTAGGTAGTTATTAAATAGTTATTAACTATTTAATAGCTATTGTACCTAGTTAAAATAAATACAAAGTTGCCTGTAAAATAAATATAAATCCTAAAATAGCTACAATGTAACTATTAGTTATATTGTAGCTATATTAATAGCTAGTAGGGGGCTTAGATTAGGTGTAATTAGTTTAAAATTATTGTAATATTTTATTATTTTTGGTAATTTAGTCTTTGTTTGTTTTTTTGTACTTTTCTGATGGATGGAAGGCCTCTTCTTGCCCCGCTTGGATGAAGACTTCTGCCGGTCTGGATGTCCTCTTCTGCCCCATCGGATGAAGACTTCGGCCCGGCTTGGTGAACACGACTCAAGGTAGGGAGATCTTCAGGGGGGTAGTGTTAGGTTTATTTAAGGGGGGTTTGGGTTAGAGTAGGGGTATGTGGGTGGTGGGTTGTAATGTGGGGGGGTATTGTGTTTTTTTTTTACAGGCAAAAGAGCTGTTTTTTTTGGGGCGTGCCCCCGCAAAAGGCCCTTTTAAGGGCTGGTAAGGTAATAGAGCTGTTAACTTTTGTAATTTAGTATAGGGTAGGGCATTTTTTTATTTTGGGGTGCTTTGTTATTTTATTAGGGGGCTTAGATTAGGTGTAATTAGTTTAAAATTCTTGTAATTTTTTTTATTTTTTGTAATTTAGTGGGGTTTTTTTTGTACTTTAGTTTAGTTTATTTAATTGTATTTAATTGTAGGTACTTGTAGTTAATTTATTTAATGATAGTGTAGTGTTAGGTTTAATTGTAACTTAGGTTAGGATTTATTTTACAGGTAATTTTGTAATTATTTTAACTAGGTAGCTATTAAATAGTCAATATCTATTTAATAGATATTGAACCTAATTAAAATAAATACAAAGTTGCCTGTACAATAAATATAAATGCTAAAATAGCTACAATGTAACTATTAGTTATATTGCAGCTATATTAGGGTTTATTTTACAGGTAAGTCTTTAGTTTTATATAGGATTCATTTATTTAGTTAATTTAATGATAGTGTAGTGTTAGGTGTAATTGTAACTTAGGTTATGATTTATTTTACAGGTAAATTTGTATTTATTTTAGCTAGGTAGTTATTAAATAGTTATTAACTATTTAATAACTATTGTACCTAGTTAAAATAAATACAAAGTTGCCTGTAAAATAAATATAAATCCTAAAATAGCTACAATGTAACTATTAGTTATATTGTAGCTATATTAATAGCTAGTAGGGGGCTTAGATTAGGTGTAATTAGTTTAAAATTATTGTAATATTTTATTATTTTTGGTAATTTAGTGTTTGTTTGTATTTTGGTACTTGTATGATGGATGGAAGACCTCTTCTTGCCCAGCTTGGATGAAGACTTCTGCTGGTCTGGATGTCCTCTTCTGCCCCATCGGATGACGACTTCGGCCCGGCTGGGTAAACACGACTCAAGGTAGGGAGATCTTCAGGGGGGTAGTGTTAGGTTTATTTAAGGGGGGTTTGGGTTAGAGTAGGGGTATGTGGGTGGTGGGTTGTAATGTGGGGGGGGGTATTGTGTTTTTTTTACAGGCAAAAGAGCTGTTTTCTTTGGGGCATGCCCCGCAAAGGGCCCTGTTCAGGGCTGGTAAGGTAATAGAGCTGTTAACTTTTGTAATTTAGTATAGGGTAGGGCATTTTTTTTATTTTGGGGGGCTTTGTTATTTTATTAGGGGGCTTAGATTAGGTGTAATTAGTTTAAAATTCTTGTAATTTTTTTTATTTTTTGTAATTTAGTGTTTGTTTTTTTGTAATTTAGTGGGTTTTTTTGTACTTTAGTTTATTTAATTGTAGATAATTGTAATTACTTGTAGTTAATTTATTTAATGATAGTGTAGTGTTAGGTTTAATTGTAACTTAGGTTAGGATTTATTTTACAGGTAATTTTGTAATTATTTTAACTAGGTAGCTATTAAATAGTTAATAACTATTTAATAGCTATTGTACCTAGTTAAAATAAATACAAAGTTGCCTGTAAAATAAATATAAATGCTAAAATAGCTACAATGTAACTATTAGTTATATTGCAGCTATATTAGGGTTTATTTTATAGGTAAGTATTTAGTTTTAAATAGGATTCATTTTTTTAGTTAATTTAATGATAGTGTAGTGTTAGGTGTAATTGTAACTTAGGTTAGGATTTATTTTAAAGGTAAATTTGTATTTATTTTAGCTAGGTAGTTATGAAATAGTTATTAACTATTTAATAACTATTGTACCTAGTTAAAATAAATACAAAGTTGCCTGTAAAATAAATATAAATGCTAAAATAGCTACAATGTAACTATTAGTTATATTGCAGCTATCTTAGGGTTTATTTTACAGGTAAGTCTTTAGTTTTAAATAGGATTCATTTATTTAACTATAGTAAACTTATTTCGTTTTATTTAAATTATATTTAAGTTAGGGGGTGTTAGTGTTAGGGTTAGACTTAGGTTTAGGGGTTAATAACCTTATTATAGTAGCGGTGACGTTGGGGGCGGGAGATTAGAGGTTAATAATTGTAGGTAGGTGGCGGCGATGTTAGGGAGGGCAGATTAGGGGTTAATAAAATGTATTATAATGTTTGCGAGGCGGGAGTGCGGCGGTTTAGGGGTTAATACATTTATTATAGTGGCGGCGATTTGCGGTCGGCAGATTAGGGGTTAATACTTGTAGTTAGATTGCGGCGACGTTGGGGGGGCAGATTAGGGGTTAATAACTATAATGTAGGGGTCGGCGGTGTTAGGGACAGCAGATTAGGGGTTAATAGCTATAATGTAGGCGGCGGCGATATCGGGTCGGCAGATTAGGGGTTAATACTTGTAGTTAGATTGCGGCGACATTGGGGGGGGCAGATTAGGGTTTAATAACTATAATGTAGGGGTCGGCGGTGTTAGGGACAGCAAATTAGGGGTTAATAGCTATAATGTAGGCGGCAGCGATATCGGGTCGGCAGATTAGGGGTTAATACTTGTAGTTAGATTGCGGCGACGTTGGGGGGGCAGATTAGGGGTTAATAACTATAATGTAGGGGTTGGCGGTGTTAGGGACAGCAGATTAGGGGTTAATAGCTATAATGTAGGCGGCGGCGATATTCGGTCGGCAGATTAGGGGTTAATAAAATAATGCAGGTGTCAGCGATAGCGGGGGCGGCAGATTAGGGGTTAATAAGTGTTAGATTAGGGGTGTTTAGAGACTCGGGGTACATGTTAGGGTGTTAGGTGCAGACTTAGTGTTTCCCCATAGGAAACAATGGTGCTGCGGTGTTAGTTTTTTTTTCAGCCGAAACTCCCATTGTTTCCTATGGGATAATTCGGAGATACGGCAGCTATTTCGGATTCATTCGGTAGATTCGGAAGTATTTTAATTCGGAAATCCGAATCGATCCGAATCTCCGAATTTACAGAATTTTCCGAATTTCCGAATAAATCCGAAATGAACCGCACATGTCTAATAAATTCTGTTTTCTCTTACATTGGTGTATCCGGTCCACGGCTTCATTCTTACTTGTGGGAACCAATACCAAAGCTTTAGGACACGGATGAAGGGAGGGAACAAGTCAGGTAACCTAAACGGAAGGCACCACTGCTTGCAAAACCTTTCTCCCAAAAATAGCCTCCGAAGAAGCAAAAGTATTGAATTTGTAAAATTTGGCAAATGTATGCAGTGAAGACCAAGTCGCTGCCTTACAGATCTGTTCAACAGAATCCTCATTCTTGAAAGCCCATGTGGAAGCCACAGCTCTAGAGGAATGAGCTGTAATTCGTTCAGGAGGCTGCCTTCCGGCAGTCTCATAAGCCAACCGGATGATGCTTTTCAGCCAGAAAGACAGAGAGGTAGCAGTTGCTTTTTGACCTCTCCTCTTACCAGAATAGACGACAAACAAGGATAATGTTTGTCTGAAGTCTTTAGTTGCTTTTAGATAAAACTTTAAAGCACGAACCACATCAAGATTGTGTAACAGACGTTCCTTGTTAGAAACTGGATTAGGACACAGAGAAGGAACAACTATTTCCTGGTTAATATTCTTATTGGAAACCACTTTGGGAAGAAAACCAGGTTTGGTACGCAAAACGACCTTATCTGTATGGAACACCAGATAGGGTGAATTACACTGCAGAGCAGACAATTCCGAAACTCTTCTAGCAGAAGAAATAGCTACCAAAAACAAAACTTTCCAAGATAATAACTTAATATCTATGGAATGTAGAGGTTCAAACGGAACCCCTTGAAGAACTGAAAGAACCAAATTTAGACTCCATGGAGGAGCCACAGGTCTGTAGACAGGCTTGATTCTGACTAAGGCCTGTACAAACGCCTGAACATCTGGCATGGCTGCCAGACGCTTATGCAACAGCACAGACAGAGCAGATATCTGTCCTTTTATAGAACTAGCTGCCAACCCTTTCTCCAATCCTTCTTGGAGAAAGGATAGTAACCTTGGAATCCTAATCTTACTCCATGAGTAACCCTTGGATTCGCACCAACAAAGATATTTCCGCCATATCTTATGGTAAATCTTCCTGGTAACAGGCTTTCTAGCCTGGATCAGAGTATCAATAACTGATTCAGAGAACCCACGCTTAGCTAGAATTAAGCGTTCAATCTCCAAGCAGTCAGTTGCAGAGAAACTAGGTTTGGATGCTTGAATGGACCTTGAATTAGAAGGTCCTGCCTCAAAGGTAGCTTCCATGGTGGAGCCGATGACATATCCACCAGGTCTGCATACCAAGTCCTGCGTGGCCATGCAGGAGCTATCAGAATTACCGAAGCCTTCTCCTGCTTGATTCTGGCTACTAGCCGAGGGAGAAGAGGAAACAGTGGAAAGACATAAGCTAGATTGAACAACCAAGGCGCCACTAAGGCATCTACTAATGTCGCCTTGGGATCCCTGGACCCGTAACGCGGAACTTTGGAGTTCTGGCGTGACGCCATCAGATCCAGATCTGGAAAGCCCCATAGTTGGGTTAACTGGACAAAAACCTCCGGGTAGAGTTCCCACTCCCCCGGATGGAAAGTCTGACGACTCAGATAATCCGCCTCCCAGTTTTCCACCCCTGGGATGTAAATTGCGGATAGATGGCAGGAGTGATCCTCTGCCCATTTGATGATCTTGGATACCTCCCTCATCGCCAGGGAACTCTTTGTTCCTCCCTGATGATTGATGTACGCTACAGTCGTGATGTTGTCCGACTGAAATCTGATGAATTTGACCTCCGCTAGTTGAGGCCAGGCCTGGAGCGCATTGAATATCGCTCTCAGTTCCAAAATGTTTATCGGGAGAAGAGATTCTTCCCGAGATCATAGACCCTGAGCTTTCGGGGAGTCCCAGACCGCACCCCAGCCTAAGAGGCTGGCGTCGGTCGTGACAATGATCCATTCCGGTCTGCGTAAACTCATTCCCTGAGACAGGTGATCCTGAAACAACCACCAGAGGAGTGAGTCTCTGGTTTTCTGGTCCATTTGTATCTGGGGAGACAAATCTGCATAATCCCCATTCCACTGTTTGAGCATGCACGGTTGCAGTGGTCTCAAATGAATTCAAGCAAAAAGGACCACGTCCATTGCCGCAACCATTAGTCCTATTACCTCCATGCACTGAGCTACGGAGGGTTGAGGAATGGCATGAAGAACTCGACAAGTGTTCAAAAGTTTTAACTTCCTGACCTCCGTCAGAAAGATTTTCATTTCTACCGAGTCTATTATTGTTCCCAGGAAGGGAACCCTTGTGAACGGGGACAGAGAACTCTTTTCTTCGTTCACCTTCCACCCGTGAGCGAGTTTTCTAGTTCCTCAAACCAAAAAGCCGCTGCAATGGTTACAGGAATAATGCAAGAAATAGGTTGAAGAAGAAAACCTTGTTGAACAAAAATTTTCATAAGCAAACCTTCTAATTTTTTATCCATAGGATCTTTGAAAGCGCAACTATCTTCTATTGGTATAGTTGTGCGCTTAGCTAGTGTTGAAACTGCGCCTTCTACCTTAGGGACCGTCTGCCACGCGTCCCTTCTGGGGTCGACAATGGGGAACATTTTCTTAAATATAGGGGGGGAACAAAAGGTACACCTGGTCTCTCCCATTCCCTAGTCACGATATCCGCCACCCTCTTAGGTATCGGAAACGCGTCAGTGTGTACCGGGACCTCTAGGAATTTGTCCATTTTACACAATTTTTCTGGGACCACCAAGGGGTCACAATCATCTAGCATAGCCAGGACCTCCTTAAGCAGGGCGCGGAGGTGTTCTAGCTTAAATTTAAATGCTATGGTATCTGGCTCTGCCTGTTGAGAAACTTTTCCTGTGTCAGAAATTTCTCCCTCAGACAGGCCCTCCCTCACCGCCAAGTCAGATTGTTGTGAGGGCACTACAGATAAATTATCCGCTGCGTCAGATTGCTCATTTTCTGTATTTAAAACTGAGCTATCACGCTTCCTCGGAAATGCTGGCAGTTTGGATAAAAATGGTGCGAGAGAGTTATCCATTACTGCAGCTAACTGTTGCAAAGTAATAGGAATCGATGCGCTAGAGGTACTGGGCATCGCTTGCGCAGGCATAGCTGGTGTTGACACAGAAGGAGAGGATAGTGTACTATCCTCACTACCTTCAGCTAAAGAATCATATTGGGCTACATTTTTAAGTGTTACTGTATGGTCCTTAAGCTGTTTGGACGCTATAGCACACTTCAAACATAAATTTAATGGTGGTACCGCCATGGCCTTTAAACAAACAGAACAAAGGCTATCTGAAGGCTCAGACATGTTTGACAGACTTAGACAGCACTACAATGCAATAAAAAATATTTTTTGAAAAAAACGTTACTGTGTCTTTAAATAATAAAAGCCTCTCTGAAGTCCTCTTTGAGGTCTCTGGACTTCCCACGTGAAGCTGCATGAACTGTCTAGTCAAAACAACTGCGCAACTGAGGCGCGAAAATGACTCCCCCTCCCTCTTCATTCCAGAGTGATGGGGCCTTTTAGACTAGGTTAGGTGTCTAATTAAGTGCCAGGCGCAATAATAAACCCCATAAGTGTTTTAAAAGTCTCAAAAAACACCCTATTCATTCTAAATCATGCTAATAAGCAATCGATTAAGCCCACAATAGTGTCAACCAGCATTGAGCCCTTAATTTAAGCCATCATTTTATACAGAGTCTGAGAAAATTGGCTTACCTATCCCTGAGGGGATTTCTGACAGTCTTCTAGCATTACTTGGTCTTGTTAGAAACATGACTGATTATACCTGAAGCAGTTAAGCCTGCAAACTGTTCCCCCCAACTGAAGTTCTCCGGTATTCAACAGTCCTGCGTGGGAACAGCAATGGATTTAGTTACTGGTGCTAAAATCATATTCCTCTCAGCAGAAATCTTCAGCACTTTCTGCCTCAGAGTAAATAGTACAAGCCGGCACTATTTTAAAATTACAAACTTTTGATAGAAGAAATAAAAACTACAAATCTAACACCACAAACTCTTTACCCGCCCGTGGAGATGCTACTTGTTAGAGCGGCAAAGAGAATGACTGGGGGGGCGGAGCCTGAGGGGAGCTATATGGACAGCTCTGCTGTATGCTCTCTTTGCCACTTCCTGTAGGGATTGAGAATATCCCACAAGTAAGGATGAAGCCGTGGACCGGATACACCAATGTAAGAGAAAGACAAATAAATGGGTAAATTGCATCCTATATCTGCACATTTAAGCTAGGACCTGCTACATATGTGTTTTTCGCCTAAACTAGACATTTGCTGTAAGAGAAATAAATGGTTAAATTGCATCCTATATCTGCACATTTAAGCTAGGACATGCTACATATATGTTTGGAGCTAAAACTAGACATTTGCAGAAAGACAAATAAATGGTTAACTCGCATCCTATATATGCACATTTAATCTAGGACATGCTACATATGCGTTTTTCGCCTAAACTAGACATTTGCTGAAAGAGAAAGAAATGGTTAAATTGCATCCTATAGCTGCACACTTAAAGGGACAGTCAACACCAGAATTTTTGTTGTTTAAAAAGATAGATAATCCCTTTATTACCCATTCCCCAGTTTTTTGCAAAACCAACACTGTTATATTAATAGACTTTTTACTTCTGTGACTAACTTGTATCTAAGCATCTTCTGACCGCCCCTAATCACATGACTTTTAGTTATTTTGCATATAGTTGCATTTTAGCCAATTAGTGCAGTGTCTACCACTAACCACGTGATCACAATGCTATCTATATGGCCTACATGAGCTTCCTCTCCCCTGCTGTGAAAAGTAAATACAATAGAGGCGGCCTTCAAGGGCTTAGAAATTATCATATGTGCCTCCCTAGGTTTGCTTTCAACTAGAATACCAAGAGAACAAAGCAAAATTGTTGATAAAAGTAAATTGGAAAGTTGTTTAAAATTACGTGCCCTATTTGAAAAATGAAAGGTTTTTTTGGACTTGACTGTCCCTTTAAGCTAGGACATGCTGCATATCTGTTTGGAGCTAAAACTAGACATTTGCAGAAAGACAAATAAATTGTTAAAACGCAACCTTTATCTGCACATTTAAGCTATGACGTGCTACATATCTAATGGGAGGTAAAACTAGACATTTGCTGAAAGAGACAATGAAATGGTTAAAGTGCATCCTATAACTGAACATTTTGCACATTACACAAACACAACTGTTTTTGAACATTACAGTGGCAATTGTCTTCTTAACCATGCTGGGCACAAGTACTCACCAACGAGCCACCCATCAGGAAACTGTCTGTCCACAAACTGCTGCCAGACTGAGGACTGCCTGAGGATACGGGCATCATGACAAGCCCCGCCGAAATTCATGCACACATTCATAATCCGCATCCGTGAGTCGCAAACGAACTGCACATTGAGACTATGAAAATATTTGCGATTTCGGAAGTGGTCATTTGCTGGAGCACGCAGCGCAATGTGGGTGCAATCTATTGCTCCCAACACATTGGGCATTCGAGCTATTGTATAGAATTCCCTCTTCAGGCTCCTCCAATTGCCATCATTTTGAGGGAATCCTATGTAAAGCTTACAAACTCGTACCATGGCATCCATAAAATTGTCAAAAACCACAGAGAAGGTACCCTGAGACAGCCCATGCATGTAACCCTCTCCGGATTGAAAACTTCCGGGGGCCAGGACGTGTATGCAACCTAGCATCTTGGTCATGCCAGGGATTGCAGTCCGCATACGTTTACGTGGCTCCAGATAAGATTTAAGTACTTTGTAAAGGCCCATGAGTTGCTCTCGATTGAGCCTATACTAGTCATAAACTTCGAAGTCACTTATGTTATCACAGGTGGGCCTCATCCTGTGAACAGGAGGACCTCTGATCAGACGAGCCCTACGCCTCTATTGGAGACGCTGAGCACGTCTGATTCTGTTGTACACAATTCGTGCAACAGCACCTGCACCAACTAACTGGGGACCATCCATATTTGTCAAGCAGCACAAAGCTAAACAGCAGAGCAAACACACAAGGAGTAACAAGGTATGCAAAAACACAAAAGAGATTTGATACAATGTCGATCACAAGGGGCACTTTGGTCATGTTGTTTGGGGGATTTATAGTGCAATATGTTCAATGGTAGATTGTTCGTAATGATTGCTGATTGAATACACTTGATTGTATCTGAGCGGCGCAAATGCTTTCAAAGTGGGCGGATTTTCTTGTGCTTGATGAAATTTATTCCCCCCCCAATGAATCGTAATGTGAAAGTGTAAAATGTAACATATACAGTGCACCTTCGTAATGTTTGTTCATATGCGTAATAAATACTTATTAAACGCAATGTTATATTAAAAACCACACATCCATGCTAACATGATTGAAAGTGCATACTTGTGTATAATGTGCATAGACATGGCATAGAATGTGATCGATCAATGTTGCTGCAATATTTTTGCAAAACGATAAAGTAACGGCTGACATCTATAATATTGTACATATAAGTGATTGGCGAGATTTCAATATTTTATGTGTCCCATTGAAATCGCAATAATAATGAAGATCTTCAAACCCTCTCGTTTACGTATATGTAGTATTGAGTGAGAAACTGCTGAAAGGGGCGGTACAGTCCTAATGCTGTAATCTGTATGATTGAAGCTTAGAATAATGTCATCATATTAGCAACATGCCTGTCTATTTAGCAAATCTTCGTTCTGTTGTTGCAGTTTGCAACATTCTTATTGTGTGCTGATTAAAAAGATAAATGTGTGTTTTGTTGTGTGATGTGTGTTATGTACATCTAAGTATGTATTGTGATTCTCTCCCACATATTCTGATTTATATAAAACAGTATAGCAGGGGGGCGGAGCTAACCGCCATTCAGGACAGTCGCATGTTTGTGGAGCTCTGCTAAGAAGTACACAAAATACTGTGATATTTGCCCCTACAACGGACTTAATCCACTTTTGCTGACTAAACTTTGTGCTCCTGCATAAAAGTGACCTCTCAGAGACTCCACAGCGGTGTTTTGGCAGCACCTCTCACTTACTTTTGGGCCTCGCAACTTGTGACGGAGATCCACCATATACAACACCCGCTATTCCACACCCAAGCTTTTGTCCTCCGAAGGGTCGGGGCTCCGCTCCGAGGACCAGATACCCGAGGGCACTCACTTTGGCCGACAATAACTGTACCTCAGTTCTCAGAAGCCTGCGACCGGATTGCCGTGGAACCTGCTCCGGACGTGCAGGGAGTACGCCTCGCATATCCTCCTATCAAGCAGGCCAGCTACACACCACTACTGCACCGGAGGGTCGGGGCTCCGCTCCGGTACAGCCACATCACCCAAACTGCCAGACCGAGACCTGTGTGAGGCCCTGCTCGTAATTGCGCCAGTGCGCCCACGTGGCCCTTAGCCTCTCCGGGCCTGCTAAAGGTAAAGACCAGCACGGAAGCCTTGCGGAGCTTGTCTCTATTGTGTCGGAGGGCCGCCAGGAAGCCCACACCAAGCCCGGCTACCTCTATATCTGCCGCTCCGTCTGGGAACATCGCCCACAGTCCTACAAGGCACGAACGGCCGCCATCTTGCCTCATTGGCCTACCGGTCTCACAGTACCTCACAGCCTCCACATGACAACCTAGGAGGCCGCATCCCTGTGCTACCTTAGGTGAGACCCCTTACTTTTTACACACTGCCCTCCCTCAGCCTCCCCCACCTCTACAACTCTCCTTCATACACTGCAGGGGGTCACTAGAACTACAATCCGGTTCAATCTGCCCGGGAACTGGGATATACCCTTCCCTATACAAACAGACTTCCTAAGGTGCCCCAGGCACTAGAACTTTTCCTCAGCCCCTCGGAAAGTTTATGTTCAGGCCTACATAAATATCCATCTAAACCAAGGGTCACCAATTCATTTTGGCCGCTATCAACTAACTAATCCAAGATTTACAATCTCAAAATATATGCAAGCATAAGCAGACCGCAGATTGAAGTCAGAACTGCTCAGTTTATCATACTTCTGGGCCTAACCTTTATAATTCTGGTGCTAACTGCTTATACCCCTCATGAACACCTGGAACAAAAAGGGATTAATAAGAACTCTACCAGCATACCCCATATGTAAGACATTAAAGCACTCTGAGGATTCTATCTCATAGGGAGTTATTCTATCAGGAGCTATATTGGATTGGTATTTACCGTATATTTAGATGGTCTGCCTATCTGACCCTGCTGCCATTGTTTGTTTGTTTCTCAGCAGATACTTTTAAACAACATATCCTCAGTGAGACTTCAGTATCCATCCTGCTGTAACAACCTGTCCCACTATTGTGCAAAACTATTGCTGCTGCGCCAGCCTGTGTGCCTTTGGGCTTTTAGCTCAAAGTGGAGTGTTATTCTATTTAACTGTCTGTTTAACCACTACTTTTTCCTATAGGTCCTACCTACAGCAGTAAACCTGCTATCTGCAATTTACAGGTTAGAAATTTTACTATCTGATTTTATTTGTCTCTGCATAAAATGTTGTGTTGCCACTGTACTGTTATTAGTTGATTAGATTTATAACCACTGACTTAGGCACACTGATACAGGGGGGGCGGGGGATAGGGTCTGTTTCTTCTGGCTCCCCTATCGCACCTCACCCGCTCCGATCCAGCTTGTCTGGATTGGTCATTTCCCATACCCCTCTCCCTTCCTTTTGGTCGTATCCCACTCCCTGAGGTGCGTGGGGGGATCCTGGGGCCTTCCCCCTTCCCCCCCTCATCATCCCCTCTAGGAGGCTACTGAACTAATTTATTCTAAACAGCTGGCTTAGACAGCCACTGTCATGTATTAAGTGTAAATAACTCCTATGGGTTGTACCTGGCCCCGCTCTCTCTATCTCACCTATGTATTACAGTATTGAAACACTAATCCTTAGTGATTGTAACTCTTCCTAGTCAGTTCCTATGTGTTAGCAACTTTTCTCTCAGGTCCCACAGTGGTCAAGGTGGTCAAGGTGGTCAAGGTGGTCTATCATTCAAATCAACAACTACTCCCCAAAGAAACACTAGCCATGCCTCACGCATCTAAAAGAAACCCTAGAACTCCCGCTGCACTCAAGAAAACAGTGCTCGACCATTTCTCTCAACCCCCTAAAGACTCTCTCCCTTTGCGGAAGGAAATGAGTGACCCAGAATCACAAGACGAGGACTCCCAGTCAAGCTCCCACTCTGGAGCCCACTTAAATCACTACATTACAGAGAGCACACTACAAAAGATGCTAGCAGCCCAAACCAAATCCATCACAGCTGAAATTCAGAGGAGCTCAGCTGAACTCAGGAAGGATATCGGGGAGATGGGTGACAGGATCGACACCTTAGAGAGACAACATGATGACCTAGCCACAGACAATTCCAACATCCTCGCGTATGCTGAAAACCTTGCAGAACAGATCTCCCAACTCGAATTAAAGCTGGCAGATGTAGAAGATAGGGCCAGAAGAAATAATATACGATTCAGAGGTATACCCGAGTCAGTCCTGCCGGGGAACCTACAGGAGTTTCTCATAAACCTCTTCACTGCTTTGCTTGGCCCCCTGGAGGGTGATAGTCACAACATGGAGCGAGCTCACAGGGCCCTGAGGCCGAGATCAATGTCTTCTGACAAACCGAGAGATGTGGTGGTCTGCTTTCATAACTTCAAATTCAAAGATCGCTTGATGCAGGCATCTTATGGCAAACCCAGCCTACCCGATGACTTCAAAGATATTCAACTCCTGCCTGATCTCTCATCGCATACGCTACAACAGCGCAAATTGTATGCTCCTGTCACTACACAACTTAGGAAGGCCAACATCAAATATAGATGGGGATTCCCCACTAAATTAATAGTGACAAAGGACAATCAATCTCATGTTGTCTCCTCTCCTTCGTTAGGCAGTGCACTTCTAGCTAACTGGGGACTACAACCTGCGGCTGAACCTCAGACAGCTACCCAATCCAAGCTACGTGTCTCAGCCCCAATTTGGTCTGTTAAAGAGGAGAGACCCAAACGCCAAAAACCTAATCCACCTGACCACATCCCGAGGCCTCAAGCCTCACCTACCTGATACCCCACTGGACTCATGCTCATATGCTAATCAGTTTTTGCTAACACTTATTATCTATATACAAATGTTTGTGTTAACTTGTTCAGAACAATGCAGGTTGGCTGGCCTCTGGTTAGACCGCCAGATTTGAAATTGACCAGCGCCCACATGGAAAACTTCCATGCATGTTGTGGTGGTCCGGGCAGATGACTAGCCTCCCTGCATTCTCTTAGAGAGCGGGGCTATACGTTCAATAGCCCATTCTGTTGATTTGGTTTAGCTCCCCCCCCAGACTTTGGAACCCACGCTTGGGTCCCACTTAGGTGGACTACTTCCACCAGTCCCCTTTCTTTTACCTTCCCTTTCATACTCCTTATCTCCTTTACCGATTCCCCCATCTACCCTATCCTTACGAGTTTAGAGTGCACAAATGACACCCCTCAGGTTTCTGACACTGAATGTTAGGGGTCTAAACACTTTTGGTAAACGCAGTTTGCTTGTTAGAACACTAAAATTTCATAAGGTGGATGTCGCCTTTCTTCAGGAAACACACCTTTTAGGAGATGTCTCCCCTGGCCCGTAATTTCGGGATTATCCCGTAGTAAAAACAGCCTCTTACTCTAAGAAAGCCAGAGGTGTCGCTATCCTCATTAACAAAAGAGTGACCTTCGAACTGATTTATGAATTCAGAGATCCACAAGCAAGATTCCTTATCCTGATATGCAACCTTGACCATGTCACTTACACCTTAGTATCTGTATATTTACCTAATACCCTCCAGCCCAGATATCTGAAGAAAATCTTGCATAAAGTTGACCTAGTGAGACAGGGCAGAGTGATAGTGCCGGGTGACCTGAACATGGTGTGGGATGGTGGCCTTGACAGACAAACAAAACCATCTAAAAAAAGTCCCTCTTGCCCAGAGACTGTTAGTCGCAGATTCCGAGAGCTCATGTCACAATTTAATTTTTTTGATGTTTGGAGATCTCTGCATCCTCTGGACAGAGATTATACTCACTATTCTATACCCCACTCCACACACTCTAGATTAGATTACATGTTTTGTCACCCAGACTCCTTGGACATTATTTTTCGCACAATGATCTGTGCGTGCCCATGGTCAGACCATGACATGGTTTTAATGGACATAGAGTCACAGAACACCATTAGGTCCAGACCCAACTGGAGACTACCCCACACCCTTCTCTCCGACATCCCCCTTAGAGAGGAGCTTAGGAAAGAGATAAACTTCACCCTGCGAACTAACGACACGCCCGGAATCCGGGAAGATACTCTGTGGGGAGCCTTTAAGGCCACCACTAGAGGCTTCTTTATTCAAAAACAAGCCCATTTGAGGAAACAGGCAGGCCTTTCTATGTCTCAAGCCCATCGTAAAACTTCGGGATCTCGAATCCCAAAGTCATACAGCAGATAACATACAAATCATGGAGGAGATCAGAAATGTAAGGAGACATATATGCAAGCTGGAATACACCAAAACCCAAAATAATTTGCTCAAACTGAAACAGCTTTTCTACACTAAAGGTAATAAAGCTGACACAATCTTAGCGAATAAATTAAGACACCGCACTAGCAACTCTCGCATTCATGAAATTAAACAAGACGCTCAATCCTACAAACTTCCGTCACAGATAGGCCAGCAGTTTAACAAGTATTACTCAACACTATATAACATCCAAAAGGATACCTCATTTTACCCAGCCCCATCAGAGGCTATAGGCCCTTTCCTGCGCTCCCTTGGATTACCCACACTAGATGAAGCTTCCGTTGATAGCTTGATAGCTTAGATGGCCCGGTCACGTCCCAAGAGATTAAATTCGTTATTAAAAATCTGAAGTCCCTGAAAGCCCCTGGACCAGACGGCTTTACCGCAATATTTTATAAAACATACCTCCGGGAGATTGTCCCTGTCCTGACCAGATTCTTCAACCTGGCTAGAGACGAAGGACAATTTAAAAAAGAGTTCCTAGAGGCCTCCATCACCACAATTCTCAAGCCCAACAAAGACCCAACACTCTGCACTAGCTATAGGCCCATATCTTTGATTAATACCGATGTTAAAATATATGCAAAAATCTTCGCGAATAGACTCGCAAGACTCCTCCCCTCACTTATTAACCCTGACCAGGTTGGCTTCATCCCTGGAAGAGAAGGTCCTGACAATACGAGAAGGCTCCTTAATATTCTTCTAGAAGCCAAAAGACTCAACAAACCAATTGCAGTGCTTTCTCTCAATGCTGAGAAAGCATTTGACCGGGTCAGATGGGACTTCCTATGGGAAGTTCTAAAGATCTTTCGCTTCCCGACCTCCATCATTCAAGCAATACAAGCTTTGTACTCGGCCCCTACGGCCTCAGTTAAGGGCCTAGGATTCCATTCCTCCCCCTTTCCTATTTCAAATGGCACCCGGCAGGGTTGCCCCCTATCGCCCATCCTGTTTGCGCTGGCCATTGAACCGCTCGCTGCTGCCATTAGAGCTGACAAAGAGATATCTGGAGTTATCTTGCACGGAACGGTCCACAAAGTGGCTCTGTTCGCAGATGACACCACCATACTCTCCGCAAACCCCCTCAGTGAGATTCCTAAACTTTTATCTACACTAGAAGCATTCAGTAGCCTGTCCTTTTATAGGCTAAATCAATCTAAAACCGAACTTTACACTCAGGGTTTCCCGGAATCTGTCACTAATTCGCTACGAGACACATACAAATTTGTTATCAACAATACGTATGTCTCCCACTTAGGAGTTAAACTCTCCAACTCCATCCCCAACCTCATATTAAATAATTATAAGCCCCTTTTAACCGAATTACACACTTTGTCCAATAAATGGAATTTCCGTTCCATATCTTGGCTAGGTCGGATAACAGCCCTTAAAATGAGCTTTCTTCCAAAATTAACATACATCATGCGCTGCCTCCCTATTAGAGTACCTAGAGCCCTGCTCACTCAGTTTCAGGGCGCCTGTACCAAGTATATATGGCAAAACAAACCTCCACGGGTGGCCCATAGACTCCTGCAATACCCCAGAATGCATGGAGGAGTGGCCTCCCCGTCCATACTCAGATACTATGAGGCCGCCATGCTCACACACATTACCCAATGGGGTATAAAAGATTCTGATAGCAAATGGAGGTCAATTGAACAGGCCTCCCTACCCTTCGACCTTACCCTGAGGGACCTGATCTGGACCCCTCCACATTGCCGAAAAACCTTAGGCATTGAGAATCAGGTGGTCCGAGAATGCCTAGCCTCCTGGGAACTCCTGAGACATTATTCCCAGGTGGCCCCCCACCCATCCCCTATCACTTCATTAACTGGCCTATTATCTGGCCTCCCAGACTCCCATCCCTCAACGTGGCTGAGACTTGGTGTTGCGAAGGTGGCTGACCTATGGTCCTCATCTTCCCGAGATTCGTTTATATCCTTTGCCCACATTGGCGGTTCAGCACCCCCCCCGCGCTATATGCGCTTCGAATATACAAGAGTCCTCAGCTTTCTGACTAGCTGGGGCTTTAAATCATCTCTCTCTAGACCACTAACCATCTGGGAAGCCAGATGTCAACAGGGATTGAGACTGGGTAAGCCACTATCTTTCCACTATTCCATTATGGAGGGCGCATCCCCTGCAGACAAAGCTACTCATGTCACTAAATGGGAACAAAAACTCGAGTTCTGTGCCCCCACCAAAGAGTGGCACCGTACATTACTCCTCACAAACAAAACTCTCCACTGTGTCACTATGCATGAGAACTATATCAAACTCCTCACACAGTGGTACTTTGTGCCTGCTAGGCTAGCCACAATTTTCCCTGGTGCATCTCCTGTCTGTTGGAGAGATTGCGGTAGAGTAGGAGACATGACACACATTTGGTGGACTTGCTCCAAATTGAGGCCCATTTGGAATAAGTGTTTCTCGACTCTTAGGACTATGGGCATCTCCCTTCCCAATACACCAGAAGTCGCCTTACTACACATAGGTACCTGCAAACTCCCTAGACACTATGCTTCCTTGAGCATATATTTATTTTCAGCTATCAAACTCAATATAGCTAAAGCTTGGAAAAGAACTAGCCCCCCATCCTGGTCTGACATCACCCAAACCATGGCCTACATCTACGCCATGGAAAAACCTATCTATTATTCCAAGGGTAAAGTTGACCTCTTCGAACTGATTTGGGCAGAATGGAAAGATAGATTTGACACGACTTGGCTCCCTAGCTTTAAGACTTAGCCTATTATACCCTCACTCAATAATGTCGGTACAACATCCCACACCTATCTAGGTTTATTTGGTGACCATGACAGGTCTGCTCCCTTGGCCTTAGACCCTAACCTTCCCCCTCCCCTCTCTCATGGATGAATCCCCCCCCTCCACCCCCTCTCTCCTCTTTTAAGCATGATCCCCCCCCCTTCCCCTCCACCCCCCCCTTCTTTCTCTCTCTTCTTCTTTCCTTTTCCCATCCTCCCTTTCTTCAGTTACTTCTGACATAAGTGAACAATTTTGTCATACCCTTACTTTAGATACTGAGGTTACAGATGCTTAGTTGATCTATTAATGTATATACTGTGTTTTCTTATGTATCCATTTCTTTTGTCATTATTACTGAAATAGTACGCTTTGGTCGTACTAATGATGTACTTCTTTATCTCATATGAAAAATCTAATAAAAATTACTTTAAAAAAAAACAAAAAAAAAAAACAGTATAGCATTGTTGTTCCTTCCAAAAAAGCGACAACTAGAATATTTACTAATGATATCTTATAATTATACGGAATTCCTAATGGTATATTATGAGTAAATCGTGATGTTAAAGGCACACTAAATCCATAATTGATCTTTTGTGATTCCGAGATAGAATCCAATGTTAAACAACCTTCCAATGTAGTTGTATGATGTAAATGTGTTAATTTTTTATATCTGTTTTTTTGACTGAATATCAATGCACATGTATGAGTCACTGCCAAAAGGCATGTATGTGCATCCAACAATCATCATCTGGTGAGCCTATCTAGATATGCTGTTCATCCAAGCATATGAGTTGAATAAATGAAATGCTATAATAGACGTAAATGAGACGTGTTTACAATTGGCTACTGCTTGTGAATAATGAAATCTTACAAAATATTTTTTCTGTCCGTTTAAATAATATGATTTAATTTTGGAAATCGATCTCGTATTGGTGATGATAGAATTGATGGTGATTTCTAGTTGATCTAATGTAATTTCGTAAAAGAATTTGATGTTGTAGTGATGTTCACACAAGTAAAAGACATAACTCCATAGGGAAATAGTCATTTCTTGATCTATTTGTCATAGCGGGACTAACGCAAGAATGAATGAATTAGCACCACCATTCTAACGCTGCTATTACGAGTTTTAAAGTCTAAAAATTTTGTGTGTGTTAGGGAAATCTGCCGGTCGCGTGCATGAGCACGTATTCCCCATAGAAGTCAATGGAGGAGAGAATTTTCAAGAGAAATAAAACCCAACACTTGTGTTGAGCGTAAAGTGAGTGACCTCATGTTCTTCTGTAAAAAAGTAGCTAAATTGTGTTAATTTCATAATTAACTAATGTTTTGTGTAGGTAATGTGCTGTATATTGTTTGTATGTATCGATTTGTGTATATATGTGATAATATTTGTAGTTAGATGTAGCTAGATGAGTGTATGTCTATGTAAGTCAATGCAAAATGGGTTTGTGTGCATTTTTTTTTCAAACACCCGAGATCTCGTAACTTTGATCCGTTATATTTTGACACAAACAATTTTAATTTAAACATAAAATATTGTAGAGTTTTTGTATGAGTGTAAGTGTATTTTTGTAATGTTTTTGAGGTGATTCATGGATGTTTTTGTTATTGTTATATCATTAACTACTGGGTCTGGGTGAGCGTTACGTATTTGAGCGTAGATGTGGATATTTGTGGCGCAACAAAAACTTGTAATAGCAGCGTTAGGGAAAATGAAGCGTTATGGCCCATAACGGTGATATTTGAGTCATAACGCCAAACTCGTAATCTAGCTGCATGTTATTACCAGATGGTACAAGCACCTTAGGCTCTCTAAGCAAGTGCTGTGTTTAAAATGCTGGTGCACGGTGCATACTTAAATACACTTTTGAAATAGCTATAGCTTTTATTAGAAGCATTTTTGCTAATACAAGTATATTACAAAAATGATTCTATTCAAAACTGAAATGCATCTATGTAGATTCCAATGGAATGGCTGGAATGTCCCTTTAATACGCTTAATCAAACACTTTATGGGGATTTCCTTTTGAATCGAATGCCCATTTTCATGTGAAAAGCTCTGAATAATGTTGCCTTTGTTTCTATTCACTCCTACTTGACCCATCTGATCCACTATGTATGAATACCTTGACATAAACTCACAAACAGACCCTGAAAACTATTTTACCCTGACATAAATAACTTCTCTGTTAAAAACAGAATTTATGCTTACCTGATAAATTACTTTCTCCAACGGTGTGTCCGGTCCACGGCGTCATCCTTACTTGTGGGAAATATCTCTTCCCCAACAGGAAATGGCAAAGAGTCCCAGCAAAGCTGGCCATATAGTCCCTCCTAGGCTCCGCCCACCCCAGTCATTCGACCGATGGACAAGAGGAAAAAATAGGAGAAACTATAGGGTGCCGTGGTGACTGTAGTTAGAGAAAATAATTAATCAAACCTGATTAAAAAACCAGGGCGGGCCGTGGACCGGACACACCGTTGGAGAAAGTAATTTATCAGGTAAGCATAAATTCTGTTTTCTCCAACATTGGTGTGTCCGGTCCACGGCGTCATCCTTACTTGTGGGAACCAATACCAAAGCTTTAGGACACGGGTGAAGGGAGGGAGCAAATCAGGTTACCTAAACAGAAGGCACCACGGCTTGCAAAACCTTTCTCCCAAAAATAGCCTCCGAAGAAGCAAAAGTATCAAATTTCTAAAATTTGGCAAAAGTGTGCAGTAAAGACCAAGTCGCTGCCTTACATATCTGATCAACAGAAGCCTCGTTCTTGAAGGCCCATGTGGAAGCCACAGCCCTAGTAGAGTGAGCTGTGATTCTTTCAGGAGGCTGCCGTCTGGCAGTCTCGTAAGCCAATCGGATGATGCTTTTAAGCCAAAAGGAAAGAGAGGTAGAAGTCGCTTTTTGACCTCTCCTTTTACCAGAATAGACGACAAACAGAGAAGATGTTTGTCTGAACTCTTTTGTAGCTTCTAAATAGA
Source organism: Bombina bombina (assembly GCF_027579735.1). NCBI lineage: Eukaryota > Metazoa > Chordata > Amphibia > Anura > Bombinatoridae > Bombina > Bombina bombina. Next base: position 1,461,547,112 of record NC_069499.1, on the reverse strand, counting down.
ATTTTAGAGCACGGACTACATCTAAATTGTGTAGCAAACGTTCCTTCTTTAAAACTGGATTCGGACACAAAGAAGGTACAACTATCTCCTGGTTAATATTATTGTTGGAAACAACCTTTGGAAGAAAACCAGGCTTAGTACGTAAAACAACCTTATCTGAATGGAACAGATAGCTCAGAAACTCTTCTAGCAGAAGAAATAGCAACCAAGAACAAAACTTTCCAAGATAACAACTTAATATCTATGGAATGTAAAGGTTCAAACGGAACCCCTTGGAGAACTGAAAGAACTAGATTTAAACTAAATGGAGGAGTCAAAGGTCTGTAAACAGGCTTGATCCTAACCAGAGCCTGAACAAATGCTTGAACATCTGGCACAGCTGCCAGTCGTTTGTGTAGTAAGACAGATAAAGCAGAAATCTGTCCCTTTAGAGAACTCGCTGATAATCCTTTATCCAAACCTTCTTGTAGAAAGGAAAGGATCTTAGGAATTTTGATCTTATTCCATGGGAATCCCTTGGATTCACACCAGCAGATATATCTTTTCCATATTTTATGGTAAATTTTTCTAGTTACCGGTTTTCTGGCTTGAACCAGAGTATCTATCACAGAATCTGAAAACCCACGCTTTGATAGAATCAAGCGTTCAATTTCCAAGCCGTCAGCTGGAGGGAGACCAGATTTGGATGTTCGAATGGACCCTGTACAAGAAGGTCCTGTCTCAAAGGTAGCTTCCATGGTGGAGCCGATGACATATTCACCAGGTCTGCATACCAAGTCCTGCGTGGCCACGCAGGAGCTATCAAGATCACTGAGGCCCTCTCCTGCTTAATCCTGGCTACCAGCCTGGGAATGAGAGGAAACGGTGGAAACACTTAAGCTAGGTTGAAGGACCAAGGTGCTACTAGTGCATCCACTAGAGTCGCCTTGGGATCCCTGGATCTGGACCCGTAGCAAGGAACCTTGAATTTCTGACGAGACGCCATCAGATCCATGTCTGGAATGCCCCATAATTGAGTTAATTGGGCAAAGATCTCCGGGTGGAGTTCCCACTCCCCCGGATGGAATGTCTGACGACTCAGATAATCCGCTTCCCAGTTTTCCACACCTAGGATGTGGATCGCAGATAGGTGGCAGGAGTGATCCTCCGCCCATTGTATTATTTTGGTCACTTCTTTCATCGCCAGGGAACTCCTTGTTCCCCCCTGATGATTGATATAAGCAACAGTCGTCATGTTGTCTGATTGGAATCTTATGAATCTGGCCTTTGCTAGCTGAGGCCAAGCCCTGAGAGCATTGAATATCGCTCTTAGTTCCAGAATGTTTATCGGGAGAAGAGACTCTTCCCGAGACCATAGTCCCTGAGCTTTCAGGGATTCCCAGACCGCGCCCCAGCCCACTAGACTGGCGTCGGTCGTGACAATGACCTACTCTGGTCTGCGGAAGCTCATTCCCTGGGATAGGTGGTCCAGGGTTAGCCACCAACGGATTGAATCTCTGGTCTTCTGATCTACTTGAATCACTGGAGACAAGTCTGTATAGTCCCCATTCCACTGTTTCAGCATGCACAGTTGTAATGGTCTTAGATGAATTCGCGCAAAAGGAACTATGTCCATTGCTGCAACCATCAACCCTACTACTTCCATGCACTGAGCTATGGAAGGACGTGGAACAGAATGAAGAACTTGACAAGCGCTTAGAAGTTTTGACTTTCTGACATCTGTCAGAAAAATCCTAATTTCTAAAGAATCTATTATTGTTCCCAAGAAGGGAACTCTTGTCGACGGAGACAGAGAACTTTTTTCTATGTTCACCTTCCATCCGTGAGATCTGAGAAAGGCCAGAACGATGTCTGTATGAGCCTTTGCCTTTGAAAGGGACGACGCTTGTATTAGAATGTCGTCCAAGTATGGTACTACTGCAATGCCCCTCGGTCTTAGAACCGCTATAAGGGACCCGAGTACCTTTGTGAAAATCCTTGGAGCAGCTAACCCGAATGGGAGGGCCACAAACTGGTAATGTTTGTCCAGAAAGGCGAACCTTAGGAACTGATGATGTTCTTTGTGGATAGGAATATGTAGGTACGCATCCTTTAGATCCACGGTAGTCATAAATTGACCTTCCTGGATTGTAGGTAGAATCGTTCGAATGGTTTCCATTTTGAACTATGGTACTCTGAGAAATTTGTTTAGGATTTTTAAATCCAGAATTGGTCTGAAGGTTCCCTCTTTTTTGGGAACTACGAACAGATTTGAGTAAAAACCCATTCCTTGTTCCGCCATTGGAACTGGGTGTATCACTCCCATTTTTAACAGGTCTTCAACACAATGTAAGAATGCCTGTCTCTTTATTTGGTTTGAGGATAAGTGAGACATGTGAAACCTTCCCCTTGGGGGTAGTTCCTTGAATTCCAGAAGATAACCCTGAGAAACTATTTCTAGCGTCCAGGGATCCTGAACATCTCTTGCCCAAGCCTGAGCAAAGAGAGAGAGTCTGCCCCCCCCACTAGATCCGGTCCCGGATCGGGGGCTACTCCTTCATGCTGTTTTGTTAGCAGCAGCAGGCTTCTTGGCCTGCTTACCCTTGTTCCAGCCTTGCATCGGTTTCCAGGCTGGTTTGGTCTGTGAAGCATTACCCTCTTGCTTAGAGGATGCAGAATTAGAGGCCGGTCCGTTCCTGAAATTACGAAAGGAACGAAAATTAGACTTATTCTTGGCTTTGAAAGGCCTATCTTGTGGGAGGGCGTGGCCCTTTCCCCCAGTGATGTCTGAGATAATCTCTTTCAATTCTGGCCCAAAGAGAGTTTTACCCTTGAAGGGTATATTAAGCAATTTTGTCTTGGATGATACATCCGCTGACCAAGACTTTAGCCAAAGCGCTCTGCGCACCACAATTGCAAACCCTGAATTTTTCGCCGCTAATCTAGCTAATTGCAAAGCGGCATCTAAAATAAAAGAATTAGCCAACTTAAGTGCGTGAACTCTGTCCATAACCTCCTCATATGGAGTCTCTCTACTGAGCAACTTTTCTAGTTCCTCGAACCAGAACCACGCTGCTGTAGTGACAGGAACAATGCACAAAATGGGTTGCAGAAGGTAACCTTGCTGTACAAAAATCTTTTTAAGCAAACCCTCCAATTTTTTATCCATAGGATCTTTGAAAGCACAATTATCCTCGATAGGAATAGTAGTGCGCTTGTTTAGAGTAGAAACTGCCCCCTCGACCTTAGGGACTGTCTGCCATAAGTCCTTTCTGGGGTCGACCATAGGAAATAATTTCTTAAATATAGGAGGGGGAACAAAAGGTATGCCGGGCTTCTCCCACTCCTTATTCACTATGTCCGCCACCCGCTTGGGTATAGGAAAAGCGTCGGGGTGCACCGGAACCTCTAGGAACTTGTCCATCTTGCATAATTTTTCTGGAATGACCAGGTTGTCACAATCATCCAGAGTAGATAACACCTCCTTAAGCAGTGCGCGGAGATGCTCTAATTTAAATTTAAATGTCACAACATCAGGTTCAGCCTGTTGAGAAATTTTTCCTGAATTTCCCCATCTGACAAAACCTCCCTCATGGCCCCTTCAGATTGGTGTGAGGGTATGACAGAGCAATTATCATCAGCGCCCTCCTGCTCTTCAGTGTTTAAAACAGAGCAATCGCGCTTTCTCTGATATGCAGGCATTTTGGATAAAATATTTGCTATGGAGTTATCCATTACTGCCGTCAATTGTTGCATAGTAATAAGCATTGGCGCGCTAGAAGTACTAGGGGCCTCCTGCGTGGGCAAAACTGGTATAGACACAGAAGGAGATGATGTAGAACCTTGTCTACTCCCTTCATCTGATGAATCATCTTGGGCAACTTCATTATCTGTGGCAGTACTGTCCTTACTTTGTTTGGACGCTATGGCACAATTATCACACAATTTTGAAGGGGGAGACACATTGACTTTCATACATATAGAACATAGCTTATCTGAAGGTACAGACATGTTAAACAGGCTTAAACTTGTCAATAAAGCACAAAAACCGTTTTAAAACAAAACCGTTACTGTCTCTTTAAATTTTAAACAGAGCACACTTTATTACTGAATATGTGAAAAAGTATGAAGGAATTGTTAAAAATTTACCAAAATTTCACCACAGTGTCTTAAAGCATTCAAAGTATTGCACACCAATTTTCAGAGCTTTAACCCTTAAAATAACGAAACCGGAGCCGGTTACAGTTTTAACCCCTCTACAGTCCCAGCTACAGCCTTTGCTGCGACTTTACCAAACCCAGGGGGGAATACGATACCAAATGAAGCCTTCTAGGAACTTTTCCAACTACTTTCAGATCCTCACACATGCATCTGCATGTCTTGCTCTCAAAAGTAACTGCGCAGTAATGGCGCGAAAATGAGGCTCAGCCTACAACTGGGAAGGCCCTTCCTGACTGGAAAAGGTGTCTAACACAGTGCCTGACGTTAAAAAATGTTCCCCAAGTTTATAAGTGTGAATTACCAGCATAAACATGTATAAAATGCCCAAATAAAGCAATCGATTTTGCCCATAAAAGTGTCTACCAGTTTTATGGCCCATATTAAGCCCTTTATTCTGTTTGAGACTAAGAAAATGGCTTACCGGTCTCCATGAGGGGAAATGACAGCCTTCCAGCATTACACAGTCTTGTTAGAAATATGGCTAGTCATACCTTAAGCAGAAAAGTCTGCTAACTGTTTCCCCCAACTGAAGTTACTTCATCTCAACAGTCCTATGTGGAAACAGCAAACGATTTTAGTTACTGTCTGCTAAAATCATCTTCCTCTCACAAACAGAATTCTTCATCTTTTTCTGTTTCAGAGTAAATAGTACATACCAGCACTATTTGAAAATAACAAACTCTTGATAGTAGAATAAAAAACTACAACTAAACACCACATACTCTTAACCATCTCCGTGGAGATGTTGCCTGTGCAACGGCAAAGAGAATGACTGAGGTGGGCGGAGCCTAGGAGAGACTATATGGCCAGCTTTGCTGGGACTCTTTGCCATTTCCTGTTGGGGAAGAGATATTTCCCACAAGTAAGGATGACGCCGTGGACCGGACACACCAATGTTGGAGAAAGGATATTACATTTCTATATATAGTGTATATAAAAAATTAAGCACTGCATTATAAATACCAGTATATTAACAAAGGTTTTAATAACATTTAAAACTTTTCTTTATAGTAGTAATTGCTTTGTTTTACAGTCTAGGTCACACCCTTAAAAGCCCTTGAGTGTGTTTATCTTACATAAATAAAAAGAGAGAAGCGCTCAACCTGAGAACGAACAATAGCATAATAGCTTGTTCTATGGCTAGTTACCACCCAAGAAGCAGCCTCTTTTTGCTCAACATGTGCCTTTCACAGAGAAGAACTTTCTTGAAGCATATCAGTCTGATTCTGACTTCACAGTACAGTCCAGCCCCGAAATACCAGGCAATCCCTCTCTGAATGAGAAAAAAAGCAAAACCCCAGATGTACATTTCGGCCTATTGTGGGCCTCATCAGTGAGGTGCAGTCATATCCCTCTAAGCACACTGAGCAACGGGTCCACGTCTGGATTCCCGCATCACACATAGGGAGACATCCCTAAGTGTCATAATTTGCATAAATAATAAGAGAGAAGCGCTCAACCTGAGAACGAACAATAGCATAACAACTTGTTCTATGGCTAGTTACCACCCAAGAAGCAGACTCTTTTTGCTCAACATGTGCTTTTCACAGAGAAGAACTTTCCTGAAGCATATCAGTCTGATCCTGACTTCACAGTACAGTCCAGCCCCGAAATACCAGGCAATCCTTCTCTGAACGAGAGAAACAGCAAAACCCCAAACGTATGTTTTGGCTTATTGTGGGCCTCGTAAGTGAGGTGCAGCCATATCCCTCTCGGCACACTGAGCAACGGATCCAAGTCTGGATTCTCGCATCACACATAGGGAGACTTCCCTAAATGTCATAATTTGCAAAAATAAAAAGAGAGAAGCAGTCAACCTGAGAACGAACAATAGCATAATAGCTTGATCTATGGCTAGTTACCACACAAGAAGCAGCCTCTTTTTGCTCAACATGTGCCTTTCACAGAGAAGAACTTTGCTGAAGCATATCAGTCTGAATCTGACTTCACAGTACAGTACAGCCCCGAAATACCAGGCAATCCCTCTCTGAACGAGAGAACAGCAAAACCCCAGACGTACGTTTCGACCTATTGTGGGCCTCGTCAGTGAGATGCAGCCATATTCCTCTAGGCACACTGAGCAACGGGTCCACGTCAGGATTCCCGCATCACACATAGGGAGACTTCCCTAAGTGTCATAATTTGCATAAATAAAAAGAGAGAAGTGTCAACCTGAGAACGAACAATAGCATAATAGCTTGTTCTATGGCTAGTTACCACCCAAGAAGCAGCCTCTTTTTGCTCAACATGTGCCTTTCACAGAGAAGAACTTTCCTGAAGCATATCAGTCTGATCTTGATTTCACAGTACAGTCCAGCCCCGAAATTTCCCTAAGTGTCATAATTTGCATACATAAAAAACAGAATTTATGCTTACCTGATAAATTTCTTTCTCTTGCAATGTATCGAGTCCACAGATTCATCCATACTTGTGGGATATTCTCCTTCCTAACAGGAAATGGCAAAGAGAGCACCCACAGCAGAGCTGTCTATATAGCTCCTCCCTTAGCTCCACCCCCCCCCAGCCATTCGACCGAAGGCTAGGAAGAAAAAGGAGAAACTATAGGATGCAGAGGTGACTGAAGTTTTTTAAATAAAAATATACTACCTGTCTTAAACAGACAGGGCGGGCCGTGGACTCGATACATCTCAAGAGAAAGAAATTTATCAGGTAAGCATAAATTCTGTTTTCTCTTGCAAGATGTATCGAGTCCACTGATTCATCCATACTTGGGGGATACCAATACCAAAGCTTTAGGACACGGATGAAGTGAGGGACAAGACAGGTACCTTAAACGGAAGGCACCACTGCTTGTAGAACCTTTCTCCCAAAAATAGCCTCCGAAGAAGCAAAAGTATCGAATTTGTAAAATTTGGAAAAAGTATGAAGCGAAGACCAAGTCGCCGCCTTACAAATCTGTTCAACAGAAGCCTCATTTTTAAAAGCCCATGTGGAAGCCACTGCTCTAGTAGAATGAGCAATAATCCTTTCAGGAGGCTGCTGGCCCGCAGTCTCATAAGCCAAATGGATGATGCTTTTCAGCCAAAAAGAAAGAGAGGTAGCCGTAGCCTTTTGACCTCTCCTTTTGACAACAAACAATGGAGATGTTTGACGGAAATCTTTAGTTGCTTTTAAGTAGAACTTTAAAGCACGAACCACATCAAGATTGTGCAACAGACATTCCTTCTTTGAAGAAGGATTAGGACACAGCGAAGGAACAACAATTTCCTGATTGATATTCCTATTAGAAACAACCTTAGGAAGGAATGCAGGTTTGGTACGCAAAACCACCTTATCTGCATGGAAAACAAGATAAGATGAGTCACACTGTAAAGCAGATAACTCAGAAACTCTTCGAGCCGAAGAGATAGCTACTAAAAACAGAACTTTCCAAGATAGAAGCTAAATATCTATGGAATGCATAGGTTCAAACGGAACCCCTTGAAGAACTTTAAGAACTAAGTTTAGGCTCCATGGCGGAGCAACAGGTTTAAATACAGGCTTGATTCTGACTAAAGCCTGACTAAACGCCTGAACGTCTGGGACATCTGCCAGATGCTTGTGTAAAAGAATAGACAAAGCAGATATCTGTTCTTTTAAGGAGCTAGCTGATAATCCCTTCTCCAATTCTTCTTGGAGAAAAGACAATATCCTAGGAATCCTAATCTTACTCCATGAGTAACCCTTGGATTCACACCAATAAAGATATTTTCGCCATATCTTATGATAAATTTTCCTGGAGACAGGCTTTCTAGCCTGAATCAGGGTATCAATGACCGACTCAGAGAAACCACACTTTGATAAAATCAGGCTTTCAATCTCCAAGCAATCAGACGCAGAGAAATTAGATTTGGATGCTTGAATGGACCTTGGATTAGAAGGTCCTGCCTCATCGGCAGAGTCCACGGTGGAACAGATGACATGTCCACCAGGTCTGCACACCAAGTCCTGCGTGGCCACGCAGGTGCTATCAAAATCACCGAAGCTCTCTCCTGCTTGATTTTGGCAACCAGACGTGGAAGGAGAGGAAACGGTGGAAATACATAGGCCAGGTTGAAGGACCAGGGCACTGCTAGAGCATCTATCAGTACTGCCTGGGGATCCCGGGACCTGAACCCATAACAAGGAAGTTTGGCGTTCTGACGGGACGACATCAGATCCAATTCTGGTGTGCCCCATAGCTGAGTCAGCTTGGCAAATACTTCCGGATGGAGCTCCCACTCCCCCGGATGAAAAGTTTGGTGACTTAGGAAATCCGCCTCCCAGTTCTCTACCCCTGGGATATGGATTGCTGAAAGATGGCAAGAGTGAGTCTCCGCCCATCGGATTATTTTGGTTACCTCCATCATCGCTAGAGAACTCTGTGTTCATCCTTGATGATTGATATAAGCTACAGTCGTGATGTTGTCCGACTGAAATCTGATGAATTTGGCCGCAGGTAGCTGAGGCCGTGCCTGAAGCGCATTGAATATCGCTCTCAGTTCTAGAATGTTTATCGGGAGGAGAGTTTCCTCACAAGACCATAAGCCCTGTGCTTTCAGGGAGTTTCAGACTGCACCCCAGCCCAGCAGGCTGGCGTCTGTCGTTACTATGAGCCACTCTGGCCTGCGGAAACACATTCCCTGAGACAAGTGGTCCTGAGACAACCACCAGAGAAGAGAATCTCTGGTCTCCTGATCCAGATGTATTTGAGGAGATAAATCTGCATAATCCCCATTCCACTGATCGAGCATGCATAGTTGCAGTGGCGGGCAAAAGGAACTATGTCCATTGCCGCTACCATAAGTCCGATTACCTCCATACACTGAGCCACTGATGGCCAAGGAATGGAATGAAGAGCTCGGCAGGTGGTTAAGAGTTTTGATTTTCTGACCTCCGTCAGAAATATTTTCATTTCTACTGAGTCTATCAGAGTCCCTAGAAAGGAAACTCTTGTGAGAGGGAAGAGAGAACTCTTTTTTACGTTCACCTTCCACCAATGAGATCTCAGAAAAGCCAACACGGTGTCTGTGTGAGACTTGGCTAGCTGGAAAGTCGATGCTTGAATTAAGATGTCGTCTAGATAAGGCGCCACTGCTATGCCCCGCGGTCTTAGAACCGCCAAAAGGGACCCTAGCACCTTCGTGAAAATTCTGGGAGCCGTGGCCAACCCGAAAGGAAGGGCCACAAACTGGTAATGCCTGTCCAGAAAGGCGAATCTGAGGAATTGATGATGATCTCTGTGAATAGGGATGTGCAGATACGTATCCTTTAAGTCCCCGGTAGTCATATATTGACCCTCCTGGATCAGAGGCAGAATAGTCCGAATAGTCTCCATCTTGAATGATGGTGCTCTGAGGAATTTGTTTAGAATTTTGAGATCCAAGATTGGTCTGAAAGTTCCCTCTTTTTTCGGAACCACAAACAGGTTTGAGTAAAACCCTAGCCCTTGTTCCACTTTTGGAACTGGGCGGATCACTCCCATGGTATGTAGGTCTTCTACACAGCGTAAGAACGCCTCTTTCTTTGTCTGGTTTGCAGACAATTGAGAAATGTGAAATCTCCCCCTTGGGGGGTGTCTTTGAAGTCCAGAAGATATCCCTGGGACACAGTTTCTAAAGCCCAGGAATCATGAACATCTCTTGCCCAAGCCTGAGCGAAGAGAGAGAGTCTGCCCCCTACTAGATCCGGTCCCGAAAGGAACGAAAATTATTTTGTTTGGTCTTCATTTTATTTGTTTATCCTGAGGGACGGCATGGCCTTTCTCTCCAGTGATGTCTGAAATAGTCTCTTTCAGTTCAGGCCCGAATAGGGTCTTTTCTTTGAAAGGGATGTTCAAAAGTTTAGATTTTGATGACACATCAGCAGACCAGGACTTAAGCCATAAAGCCCTGCGCGCTAAAATAGCAAAACCTGAATTCTTTTGCTTGAGAAAATAAAAACTAACATTTTTGTCACCACACTCACTTTACCCTTCCTAGTACTTAGAGTAGGCAAAGAGAATGACTAGGGAGTGGAGCTAAGGGAGGAGCTATATAGACAGCTCTGCTGTGGGTGCTCTCTTTGCCACTTCCTGTTAGGAAGCAGAATATCCCACAAGTATGGATGAATCTGTGGACTCGATACATTTTGCAAGAGAAAGAGAGAAGCGCTCAACTTGGGAACGAACAATAGCATAATAGCTTGTTCTATGGCTAGTTACCACCCAAGAAGCAGCTTCTTTTTGCTCAACATGTGCCTTTCACAGAGAAGAACTTTCCTGAAGCATATCAGTCTGATCCTGACTTCACAGTACAGTCCCGAAATACCAGGCAATCCCTCTCTGAATGAGAGAAACAGCAAAACCCCAGACATACGTTTCGGCCTATTGTGGGCCTCGTCAGTGAGGTACAGCCATATTTCTCTAGGCACACTGAGCAACGGGTCCACGTCTGGATTCCTGCATCACACATAGGGAGACTTCCCTAAGTGTCATAATTTGCATAAATAAAAAGAGAGAAGTGCTCAACCTGGGAAGAAAAATAGCATAATAGCTTGTTCTATGGCTAGTTACCACCCAAGAAGCAGCCTCTTTTTGCTCAACATGTGCCTTTCACAGAGAAGAACTTTCCTGAAGCATATCAGTCTGATCCTGGCTTCACAGTACAGTCCAGCCCCGAAATACCAGGCAATCCCTCTCTGAACGAGAGAAACATCAAAACCCCAGGCGTACGTTTCGGTCTATTGTGGGCCTCTTCAGTGAGGTGCAGACATATCCCTCTAGGCACCTTGAGCAACGGGTCCACGTCTGGATTCCCGCATCACACATAGGGAGACTTCCCTAAGTGTCATAATTTGCATAAATAAAAAGAGAGAAGACTGATATGCTTCAGGAAAGTTCTTCTCTGTGAAAGGCACATGTTGAGCAAAAAGAGGCTGCTTCTTGGGTGGTAACTAGCCATAGAACAAGCTATTATGCTATTGTTCGTTCTCAGGTTGATACTTCTCTCTTTTTATTTATGCAAATTATGACAATTAGGGAAGTCTCCCTATGTGTGATGCGGGAATCCAGACGTGGACCCGTTGCTCAGTGTGCCTAGAGGAATATGGCTACATCTCACTGACGATGCCCACAATAGGCCGAAACGTACGTCTGGGGTATTGCTGTTTCTCTCATTCAGAGAGGGATTGCCTGGTATTTTGGGCTGGGCTGTACTGTGAAGTCAGGATCAGACTGATGTGCTTCAGGAAAGTTCTTCTCTGTGAAAGGCACATGTTGAGCAAAAAGAGGCTACTTCTTGGGTGGCAATTAGCCATAGAACAAGCTTTTATGCTATTGTTCGTTCCCAGGTTGAGCACTTCTCTCTTTTTATTTATGCAAATTATGACACTTAGGGAAGTCTCCCTAAGTGTGATTCAGAAATCCAGACGTGGACTCGTTGCTCAGTGTGCTTAGAGGGATATGGCTGCACCTCACTGATTAGGCCCACAATAGGCTGAAACGTACATCTGGGATTTTACTGTTTCTCTCGTTCAGAGAGGGATTGCCTGGCATTTCGGGGCTGGACTGTACTGTGAAGTCAGGATCAGACTGATATGCTTCAGGAAGGTAATTCTCTGTGAAAGGCACATGTTGAGCAAAAAGAGTCTGCTTCTTGGGTGGTAACTAGCCATAGAACAAGCTATTATGCTATTGTTCGTTCCCAGGTTGAGCCATTCTCTCTTTTTATTTATGCAAATTATGACACTTAGGGAAGTCTCCCTAAGTGTGATGCAGAAATCCAGACATGGACCCGTTGCTCAATGTGCCTAGAGGGATATGGCTGCACCTCACTGACGAGGCCCACAATAGGCCAAAACGTACTTCTGGGGGAGGGGGTTTCTCGTTCAGAGAGGGATTGCCTGGTATTTTGTGGCTGGACTGTACTGTGAAGTCAGGATCAGACTGATATGCTTCAGGAAAGTTCTTCTCTGTGAAAGGCACATGTTGAGCAAAAGAGACTGCTTCTTGGGTGGTAACTAGCTATATAACAAGCTATTATGCTATTGTTCGTTCCCAGGTTGAGTGCTTCTCTCTTTTTGTTTGTGTTTATCTTACCTCATTTTTGGTGGCCAATTAGGGATATATAAAAATTAGCTTCTAGACTGATTAAGTCAAATGTTGCAAGTTTTTGGTTATAAATCTTTCTGCTTGAATACCGTCCTCTCTGGGGGAAGTAAAAAAAAAAACTCAATTTTAAGAGATAAAGTATAGGAGAAGAATGCTAAAAAAATGAAAGAAAGAAGGTTCTGCTCCTGATATTGAGAATTATTTAGTTTGATAGCTCATGGATAGAGTATGGCACAGTTTCATAGTGCACTTATTTTAATTACTTTACACTGGGTTTCCAGCCGATTTTTATTTACTTTTTTTGCAGTGACCATGAGACATGTAGAGAGTCATGATACCCATGGTAGGAAAAAAGTCTCTCATGGCTTATTCATGTGTTGAATAATTGTCTTTTCACATTGACCACATGATAGCTGAGATGGTTAAACATAATGATGTTTCTAGAAGAACACAACATTTGGGGTGCTAACAAAGGGTAGACATAAAGTTAAAAAGGTGCAGAGTGGTACAGGCGGCGGGCCTGATCCTATTCTGAGTTGTCCTTTATTTATTAGATAAATTACCTATTCTACCTCCATTACCTAATTCCTTGTCCCAAGTAGAACACCAGAAATGAGAAATGTGGTTGTCTTCACTCTCCATATATCTGGCACCTTTAAAGGTTTGGGCAGCCCCAAGATAGATAGATAGATAACACGTTTTAAGGGCAAAAAATGTCCTACTGGAGTTGAGGACTGTTTAATTTGTAACTCATTTTACTCCCATACCCAAGGAATAAACAAGGCGGGGGGGCGTGAGTTCACACCTGATCAGATCAGCACACATAGAGGCATTTTCTTTAACTTGTAGGGAATTTATGTTACTAATTTTATTTGTATTTATTATTTTAGATTTATAGAATACTGTTGTGATCTAAACATATAAAGGTAGTTATTGCATATTGATGCATTATTATTATTATTATTATGATAACCATTATTATCATAAAAATAATGTATTCACTCAATCTGTCTTGTGTCTGTACTCCTGACTTCATTCCCTCATGTGTGTCATATATAGCCTTTCTGCTGTCAGAACTGCTACTATCCAATGTCTGTGTCCCCTTCATCTACCTAATATAATTTTTCCTTCCATATAATCTATTTCTCCTTTGTGCCCTACAGCACCATTATTCGTCTCAAATCCTGTTGCCCCAACATCCTTTCTGTGATTCTCTTTGTCTTCCTCTGTGCCTGTCATGCTTCGCTTCCCCCCCCCCCTTCTTCCTCCCTCTGTCTCTTTCCTCCTCCTCTATTACTCTTCCTTCTAAGTTACTGTTTTTTTCTTCCTTCTCTTTTCTCTAAATCCACCTTCTCTGTCATCCATCTCTCACTCCTCTAACTTTCTCGTCTCTCTGTATTTACCCTTATGCTACCCTTAATTCTATTCTTTATTTTCTGCTTCCATTCCCTATCTCTCCAATGCCCTAGACCCACAAACAGGAACAACAAACAGGTTTGAGTAAAACCCTAGCCCTTGTTCCACTTTTGGAACTGGGCGGATCACTCCCATGGTATGTAGGTCTTCTACACAGCGTAAGAACGCCTCTCTCTTTGTCTGGTTTGCAGACAATTGAGAAATGTGAAATCTACCCCTTGGGGGGTGTCTTTGAAGTCCAGAAGATATCCCTGGGACACAGTTTCTAAAGCCCAGGAATCATGAACATCTCTTGCCCAAGCCTGAGCGAAGAGAGAGAGTCTGCCCCCTACTAGATCCGGTCCCGGATCGGGGGCTACCTCTTTATGCTGTCTTGGAGGCAGCTGCAGGCTTCTTGGCCTGTTTACCCTTGTTCCAAGCCTGGTTACGTCTCCAGACTGACTTGGAATGGGCAAAATTCCTCTCTTGCTTTGCAGCAGGGGAAGCTGAAGCAGGACCACCCTTGAAGTTCCGAAAGGAACGAAAATTATTTTGTTTGGTCTTCATTTTATTTGTTTATCCTGAGGGAGGGCATGGCCTTTCTCTCCAGTGATGTCTGAAATAGTCTCTTTCAGTTCAGGCCCGAATAGGGTCTTTTCTTTGAAAGGGATGTTGAAAAGTTTAGATTTTGATGACACATCAGCAGACCAGGACTTAAGCCATAAAGCCCTGCACGCTAAAATAGCAAAACCTGAATTCTATTGCTTGAGAAAATAAAAACTAACATTTTTGTCACCACACTCACTTTACCCTTCCTAGTACTTAGAGTAGGCAAAGAGAATGACTGGGGGGTGAAGCTAAGGGAGGAGCTATATAGACAGCTCTGCTGTGGGTGCTCTCTTTGCCACTTCCTGTTAGGAAGCAGAATATCCCACAAGTATGGATGAATCCGTGGACTCGATACATTTTGCAAGAGAAAGAGAGAAGCGCTCAACTTGGGAACGAACAATAGCATAATAGCTTGTTCTATGGCTAGTTACCACCCAAGAAGCAGATTCTTTTTGCTCAACATGTGCCTTTCACAGAGAAGAACTTTCCTGAAGCATATCAGTCTGATCCTGACTTCACAGTACAGTCCCGAAATACCAGGCAATCCCTCTCTGAATGAGAGAAACAGCAAAACCCCAGACATACGTTTCGGCCTATTGTGGGCCTCGTCAGTGAGGTACAGCCATATCTCTCTAGGCACACTGAGCAACTGGTCCACGTCTGGATTCCTGCATCACACATAGGGAGACTTCCCTAAGTGTCATAATTTGCATAAATAAAAAGAGAGAAGTGCTCAACCTGGGAACGAAAAATAGCATAATAGCTTGTTCTATGGCTAGTTACCACCCAAGAAGCAGCCTCTTTTTGCTCAACATGTGCCTTTCACAGAGAAGAACTTTCCTGAAGCATATCAGTCTGATCCTGGCTTCACAGTACAGTCCAGCCCCGAAATACCAGGCAATCCCTCTCTGAACGAGAGAAACAGCAAAACCCCAGACGTACGTTTCGGTCTATTGTGGGCCTCTTCAGTGAGGTGCAGACATATCCCTCTAGGCACCTTGAGCAACGGGTACACGTCTGGATTCCCGCATCACACATAGGGAGACTTCCCTAAGTGTCATAATTTGCATAAATAAAAAGAGAGAAGACTGATATGCTTCAGGAAAGTTCTTCTCTGTGAAAGGCACATGTTGAGCAAAAAGAGGCTGCTTCTTGGGTGGTAACTAGCCATAGAACAAGCTATTATGCTATTGTTCGTTCTCAGGTTGACACTTCTCTCTTTTTATTTATGCAAATTATGACAATTAGGGAAGTCTCCCTATGTGTGATGCGGGAATCCAGATGTGGACCCGTTGCTCAGTGTGCCTAGAGGAATATGGCTGCATCTCACTGACGATGCCCACAATAGGCCGAAACGTACGTCTGGGGTATTGCTGTTTCTCTCATTCAGAGAGGGATTGCCTGGTATTTCGGGCTGGGCTGTACTGTGAAGTCAGGATCAGACTGATGTGCTTCAGGAAAGTTCTTCTCTGTGAAAGGCACATGTTGTGCAAAAAGAGGCTACTTCTTGGGTGGCAATTAGCCATAGAACAAGCTTTTATGCTATTGTTCGTTCCCAGGTTGAGCACTTCTCTCTTTTTATTTATGCAAATTATGACACTTAGGGAAGTCTCCCTAAGTGTGATTCAGAAATCCAGACGTGGACTCGTTGCTCAGTGTGCTTAGAGGGATATGGCTGCACCTTACTGATGAGGCCCACAATAGGCCGAAACGTACATCTGGGATTTTACTGTTTCTCTCGTTCAGAGAGGGATTGCCTGGCATTTCGGGGCTGGACTGTACTGTGAAGTCAGGATCAGACTGATATGCTTCAGGAAGGTTATTCTCTGTGAAAGGCACATGTTGAGCAAAAAGAGTCTGCTTCTTGGGTGGTAACTAGCCATAGAACAAGCTATTATGCTATTGTTCGTTCCCAGGTTGAGCAATTCTCTCTTTTTATTTATGCAAATTATGACACTTAGGGAAGTCTCCCTAAGTGTGATGCAGAAATCCAGACATGGACCCGTTGCTCAATGTGCCTAGAGGGATATGGCTGCACCT
The DNA here is from genome assembly GCF_027579735.1 of Bombina bombina. Classification (NCBI taxonomy): domain Eukaryota; kingdom Metazoa; phylum Chordata; class Amphibia; order Anura; family Bombinatoridae; genus Bombina; species Bombina bombina. The sequence goes on along the minus strand of NC_069499.1, from coordinate 1,461,530,800 downwards.
CACTGACGAGGCCCACAATAGGCCAAAACGTACTTCGGGGGGGGGGGGTTTCTCGTTCAGAGAGGGATTGCCTGGTATTTTGTGGCTGGACTGTACTGTGAAGTCAGGATCAGACTGATATGCTTCAGGAAAGTTCTTCTCTGTGAAAGGCACATGTTGAGCAAAAGAGACTGCTTCTTGGGTGGTAACTAGCTATATAACAAGCTATTATGCTATTGTTCGTTCCCAGGTTGAGTGCTTCTCTCTTTTTGTTTGTGTTTATCTTACCTCATTTTTGGTGGCCAATTAGGGATATATAAAAATTAGCTTCTAGACTGATTAAGTCAAATGTTGCAAGTTTTTGGTTATAAATCTTTCTGCTTGAATACCGTCCTCTCTGGGGGAAGTAAAAAAAAACCCCTCAATTTTAAGAGATAAAGTATAGGAGAAGAATGCTAAAAAAATGAAAGAAAGAAGGTTCTGCTCCTGATATTGAGAATTATTTAGTTTGATAGCTCATGGATAGAGTATGGCACAGTTTCATAGTGCACTTATTTTTATTTACTTTTTTTGCAGTGACCATGAGACATGTAGAGAGTCATGATACCCATGGCAGGAAAAAAGTCTCTCATGGCTTATTCATGTGTTGAATAATTGTCTTTTCACATTGACCACATGATAGTTGAGATGGTTAAACATAATGATGTTTCTAGAAGAACACAACATTTGGGGTGCTAACAAAGGGTAGACATAAAGTTAAAAAGGTGCAGAGTGGTACAGGCGACGGGCCTGATCCTATTCTGAGTTGTCCTTTATTTATTAGATAAATTACCTATTCTACCTCCATTACCTAATTCCTTGTCCCAAGTAGAACACCAGAAATGAGAAATGTGGTTGCCTTCACTCTCCGTATATCTGGCACCTTTAAAGGTTTGGGCAGCCCCAAGATAGATAGATAGATAACACGTTTTAAGGGCAAAAAATGTCCTACTGGAGTTGAGGACTGTTTAATTTGTAACTCATTTTACTCCGATACCCAAGGAATAAACAAGGCGGGGGGGCGTGAGTTCACACCTGATCAGATCAGCACACATAGAGGCATTTTCTTTAACATGTAGGGAATTTATGTTACTAATTTTATTTGTATTTATTATTTTAGATTTATAGAATACTGTTGTGATCTAAACATATAAAGGTAGTTATTGCATATTGATGCATTATTATTATTATTATTATGATAACCATTATTATCATAAAAATAATGTATTCACTCAATCTGTCTTGTATCTGTACTCCTGACTTCATTCCCTCATGTGTGTCATATATAGCCTTTCTGCTGTCAGAACTGCTACTATCCAATGTCTGTGTCCCCTTCATCTACCTAATATAATTTTTCCTTCCATATAATCTATTTCTCCTTTGTGCCCTACAGCACCATTATTCGTCTCAAATCCTGTTGCCCCAACATCCTTTCTGTGATTCTCTTTGTCTTCCTCTGTGCCTGTCATGCTTCGCTTCCCCCCCCTTCTTCCTCCCTCTGTCTCTTTCCTCCTCCTCTATTACTCTTCCTTCTAAGTTACTGTTTTTTTCTTCCTTCTCTTTTCTCTAAATCCACCTTCTCTGTCATCCATCTCTCACTCCTCTAACTTTCTCCTCTCTCTGTATTTACCCTTACGCTACCCTTAATTCTATTCTGTATTTTCTGCTTCCATTCCCTATCTCTCCAATGCCCTAGACCCCGCACTCTCTTATAATTCTATCATCTCGCTTTTTATCTATATCTTTTTTCCCTCATTCTGTCCCCAACATCACTTGCTCTTTTCTGACTCAACTTTCATTTACCATATCCCCTTATCTGTGTGTTGAGCCCACTCCCTCCCTTCTACCCCCACCCATCACCCCAATGCTTTCGTCTTTTTCTGCCAAGGACTCACAGCTAAAATATTCAGTTTCTAATTCAGCTGCTGTCTGCCCTTTACTCTTCCATCTTCATTATATATGATAAGGGATCATAAATTGACAGCATTAATTGTAGGCTGCAATTAATGGATCAATCCAGTGATCCTGGGCTGGTATTAAAACAAGAGGGTGGGACTGTATCTAGTAAAACCTGTTTTGTGAGAATATTATTTGAATATGTGCTAGGAATATTCTGTCTAGGATGATATTTGGAAAGCAGGTCTAAATAAATTGCTTTTTAATATTTTTTTAGCATAACAAAAATTAGAGGGATATAGCACAGAAATAACGCAACAAAAACATAATTTATGCTTACCTGATAAATTCCTTTCTTCTGTTGTGTGATCAGTCCACGGGTCATCATTACTTCTGGGATATAACTCCTCCCCAACAGGAAATGCAAGAGGATTCACCCAGCAGAGCTGCATATAGCTCCTCCCCTCTACGTCAGTCCCAGTCATTCGACCAAGAATCAACGAGAAAGGAGTAACCAAGGGTGAAGTGGTGACTGGAGTATAATTTAAAAGATATTTACCTGCCTTAAAACAGGGCGGGCCGTGGACTGATCACACAACAGAAGAAAGGAATTTATCAGGTAAGCATAAATTATGTTTTCTTCTGTTATGTGTGATCAGTCCACGGGTCATCATTACTTCTGGGATACCAATACCAAAGCAAAAGTACACGGATGACGGGAGGGATAGGCAGGCTCATTATACAGAAGGAACCACTGCCTGAAGAACCTTTCTCCCAAAAATAGCCTCCGAAGAAGCAAAAGTGTCAAATTTGTAAAATTTGGAAAAAGTATGAAGCGAAGACCAAGTTGCAGCCTTGCAAATCTGTTCAACAGAGGCCTCATTCTTAAAGGCCCAAGTGGAAGCCACAGCTCTAGTGGAGTGAGCTGTAATTCTTTCAGGAGGCTGCTGTCCAGCAGTCTCATAGGCTAAACGTATTATGCTACGAAGCCAAAAAGAGAGAGAGGTAGCAGAAGCTTTTTGACCTCTCCTCTGTCCAGAATAAACGACAAACAGGGAAGAAGTTTGGCGAAAATCTTTAGTTGCCTGCAAGTAGAACTTGAGGGCACGAACTACATCCAGATTGTGTAGAAGACGTTCCTTCTTTGAAGAAGGATTTGGACACAAGGATGGAACAACAATCTCTTGATTGATATTCCTGTTAGTGACTACCTTAGGTAAGAACCCAGGTTTAGTACGCAGAACTACCTTGTCTGAGTGAAAAATCAGATAAGGAGAATCACAATGTAAAGCTGATAACTCAGAGACTCTTCGAGCCGAGGAAATAGCCATTAAAAACAGAACTTTCCAAGATAACAATTTTATATCAATGGAATGAAGGGGTTCAAACGGAACACCCTGTAAAACGTTAAGAACTAAGTTTAAACTCCATGGCGGAGCAACAGCTTTAAACACAGGCTTGATCCTAGCTAAAGCCTGACAAAAGGCCTGGACGTCTGGATTTTCTGACAGACGCCTGTGTAACAAGATGGACAGAGCTGAAATCTGTCCCTTTAATGAACTAGCTGATAAACCCTTTTCTAAACCTTCTTGTAGAAAGGACAATATCCTAGGGATCCTAACCTTACTCCAGGAGTAACGTTTGGATTCGCACCAGTATAGGTATTTACGCCATATTTTATGGTAAATCTTTCTGGTAACAGGCTTCCTAGCCTGTATCAGGGTATCAATAACCGACTCAGAAAAACCACGTTTTGATAAAATCAAGCGTTCAATTTCCAAGCAGTCAGCTTCAGAGAAGTTAGATTTTGATGTCTGAATGGACCCTGTATCAGAAGGTCCTGTCTTAGAGGTAGAGACCAAGGCGGACAGGATGACATGTCCACTAGATCTGCATACCAAGTCCTGCGTGGCCATGCAGGCGCTATTAGAATCACTGATGCTCTCTCCTGTTTGATTTTGGCAATCAATCGAGGAAGCAGCGGGAAGGGTGGAAACACATAAGCCATCCCAAAGTTCCAAGGTGCTGTCAAAGCATCTATCAGAACCGCTCCCGGATCCCTGGATCTGGACCCGTAGTGAGGAAGTTTGGCGTTCTGGCGAGACGCCATGAGATCTATCTCTGGTTTGCCCCAACGTCGAAGTATTTGGGCAAAGACCTCCGGATGAAGTTCCCACTCCCCCGGATGAAAAGTCTGGCGACTCAAAAAATCCGCCTCCCAGTTCTCCACTCCCGGGATGTGGATTGCTGACAGGTGGCAAGAGTGAGACTCTGCCCAGCGAATTATCTTTGATACTTCCATCATTGCTAGGGAGCTTCTTGTCCCTCCCTGATGGTTGATGTAAGCTACAGTCGTGATGTTGTCCGACTGAAACCTGATGAACCCCCGAGTTGTTAATTGGGGCCAAGCCAGAAGGGCATTGAGAACTGCTCTCAATTCCAGAATGTTTATTGGAAGGAGACTCTCCTCCTGATTCCATAGTCCCTGAGCCTTCAGAGAATTCCAGACAGCGCCCCAACCTAGTAGGCTGGCGTCTGTTGTTACAATTGTCCAGTCTGGCCTGCTGAATGGCATCCCCCTGGACAGGTGTGGCCGATAAAGCCACCATAGAAGAGAATTTCTGGTCTCTTGATTCAGATTCAGAGTAGGGGACAAATCTGAGTAATCCCCATTCCACTGACTTAGCATGCACAATTGCAGCGGTCTGAGGTGTAGGCGTGCAAAAGGTACTATGTCCATTGCCGCTACCATTAAGCCGATCACCTCCATGCATTGAGCTACTGACGGGTGTTGAATGGAATGAAGGACACGGCATGCATTTAGAAGCTTTGTTAACCTGTCTTCTGTCAGGTAAATCTTCATTTCTACAGAATCTATAAGAGTCCCCAAGAATGGAACTCTTGTGAGAGGAAAAAGAGAACTCTTCTTTTCGTTCACTTTCCATCCATGCGACCTTAGAAATGCCAGAACTAACTCTGTATGAGACTTGGCAGTTTGAAAGCTTGAAGCTTGTATTAGAATGTCGTCTAGATACGGAGCTACCGAAATCCCTCGCGGTCTTAGTACCGCCAGAAGGGCACCCAGAACCTTTGTGAAGATTCTTGGAGCCGTAGCCAATCCGAATGGAAGAGCTACAAACTGGTAGTGCCTGTCTAAGAAGGCAAACCTTAGGTACCGGTGATGATCTTTGTGAATCGGTATGTGAAGGTAAGCATCTTTTAAATCCACTGTGGTCATGTACTGACCCTTTTGGATCATGGGTAAGATTGTCCGAATAGTTTCCATTTTGAACGATGGAACTCTTAGGAATTTGTTTAGAATCTTTAAATCTAAGATTGGCCTGAAAGTTCCCTCTTTTTTGGGAACCACAAACAGGTTTGAGTAGAACCCTTGTCCTTGTTCCGACCGCGGAACCGGATGGATCACTCCCATTAATAACAGATCTTGTACACAGCGTAGAAACGCTTCTTTCTTTATCTGGTTTGTTGACAACCTTGACAGATGAAATCTCCCTCTTGGGGGAGATAATTTGAAGTCTAGAAGGTATCCCTGAGATATGATCTCTAGCGCCCAGGGATCCTGAACATCTCTTGCCCAGGCCTGGGCGAAGAGAGAAAGTCTGCCCCCCACTAGATCCGGTCCCGGATCGAGGGCTCTCGGTTCATGCTGTCTTTGGGGCAGCAGCAGGTTTCCTGGCCTGCTTGCCCTTGTTCCAGGACTGGTTAGGTTTCCAGCCTTGCCTGTAACGAGCAACAGCTCCCTCCTGTTTTGGTGCAGTGGAGGTTGATGCTGCTCCTGTTTTGAAATTCCGAAAGGGACGAAAATTAGACTGTCTAGCCTTAGCTTTGGCTTTGTCTTGAGGTAGGGCGTGGCCCTTACCTCCTGTAATGTCAGCGATAATTTCTTTCAAACCGGGCCCAAATAAAGACTGCCCCTTGAAAGGTATATTAAGTAATTTGGACTTAGAAGTAACATCAGCTGACCAGGATTTTAGCCACAGCGCCCTACGTGCCTGGATGGCGAATCCTGAGTTCTTAGCCGTAAGTTTGGTTAAATGTACTACGGCCTCCGAAATGAATGAATTAGCTAGTTTAAGGACTCTAAGCCTGTCCGTAATGTCGTCTAGCGTAGATGAACTAAGGTTCTCTTCCAGAGACTCAATCCAAAATGCTGCCGCAGCCGTAATCGGCGCGATACATGCAAGGGGTTGCAATATAAAACCTTGTTGAACAAACATTTTCTTAAGGTAACCCTCTAATTTTTTATCCATTGGATCTGAAAAAGCACAGCTATCCTCCACCGGGATAGTGGTACGCTTAGCTAAAGTAGAAACTGCTCCCTCCACCTTAGGGACCGTTTGCCATAAGTCCCGAGTGGTGGCGTCTATTGGAAACATCTTTCTAAATATTGGAGGGGGTGAGAACGGCACACCGGGTCTATCCCACTCCTTAGTAACAATTTCAGTTAGTCTCTTAGGTATAGGAAAAACGTCAGTACTCGCCGGTACCGCAAAGTATTTATCCAACCTACACAATTTCTCTGGTATTGCAACGGTGTTACAATCATTGAGAGCTGCTAAAACCTCCCCTAGTAATACACGGAGGTTCTCCAATTTAAATTTAAAATTTGAAATATCTGAATCCAATCTGTTTGGATCAGAACCGTCACCCACAGAATGAAGCTCTCCGTCCTCATGCTCTGCAAGCTGTGACGCAGTATCAGACATGACCCTAGTATTGTCAGCGCACTCTGTTCTCACCCCAGAGTGATCACGCTTGCCTCTTAGTTCTGGTAATTTAGACAAAACTTCAGTCATAACAGTAGCCATATCTTGTAATGTTATCTGTAATGGTCGCCCAGATGTACTAGGCGCCATAATATCACGCACCTCCCGGGCGGGAGATGCAGGTACTGCCGCGTGAGGCGAGTTAGTCGGCATAACTCTCCCCTCGCTGTTTGGTGAAATTTGTTCAAATTGTACAGATTGACTTTTATTTAAAGTAGCATCAATACAGTTAGTACATAAATTTCTATTGGGCTCCACCTTGGCATTGGAACAAATGACACAGATATCTTCCTCTGAGTCAGACATGTTTAACACACTAGCAATAAACTTGCAACTTGGTTATAATCTTTTTTAGCAAAAACGTACTGTGCCTCAAAGAGGTACTAAACGATTAAATGACAGTTGAAATAATGAACTGAAAAACAGTTATAGCATCAAACTTTAAAACAACACAACTTTTAGTAAAGGTTTGTTCCCATTAGTAAAATAACAATAATTAAATTTGACATAAAAAATTACAGAGCAACGTTTTTATTCACAGTCAATATAAAATTCTCACAGCTCTGCTGAGAGAATCTACCTCCCTCCAAAGAAGTTTGAAGACCCCTGAGATCTGTCAGAGATGAACCGGATCATGCAGGAAATATAAGAGTAGCTGACTGGAAATTTTTGATGCGTAGCAAAGAGCGCCAAAAACGGCCCCTCCCTCTCACACACAGCAGTGAAGAGAAACGAAACTGTCACAATTAAAAGCAAACAACTGCCAAGTGGAAAATAATGCCCAAATATTTATTCACTCAGTACCTCAGAAATGTAAACGATTCTACATTCCAGCAAAAACGTTTAACATGATAAATACTTATTAAAAGGATTAGTGACTTTTAACAGAGTAGTTCCGGTGAAATACCATCCCCAGAATACTGAAATGTATACATACATGTCATTATAACGGTATGGCAGGATTTTCTCATCAATTCCATTCAGAAAATAAAAACTGCTACATACCTCAATGCAGATTCATCTGCCCGCTGTCCCCTGATCTGAAGCTTTTACCTCCCTCAGATGGCCGAGAACAGCAATATGATCTTAACTACTCCGGTTAAAATCATAGTAAAAAACTCTGGTAGATTCTTCCTCAAACTCTGCCAGAGAAGTAATAACACGCTCCGGTGCTATTGTAAAATAACAAACTTTTGATTGAAGTCATAAAAACTAAGTATAATCACCATAGTCCTCTCACACATCCTATCTAGTCGTTGGGTGCAAGAGAATGACTGGGACTGACGTAGAGGGGAGGAGCTATATGCAGCTCTGCTGGGTGAATCCTCTTGCATTTCCTGTTGGGGAGGAGTTATATCCCAGAAGTAATGATGACCCGTGGACTGATCACACATAACAGAAGAAAACACTTTACTAAAAAATATGTAGAAAAACATAAAAGATAACAACACAGAAAAATATGACTACAGATAAGGCTAAATGCAATAAAAAAAAACATAAACATTGGAATATATAAATAGCATACAACTCCAAATACAGAGAACTATATTTATAATTCAAACACTTGAAAAAGCCTCAGGAAATGTTATAATTATTATTATGATATTTATGATTATTATTATTATTATTATTATTAATAATAATAATAATAATAATAATAATAATAATAATAATAATAATAATAATAAATATCACCAAATTAAAAAGCAGTGGGTGCATAAGCAGGCAGATATTGTGACACTGATTCTTGTTACAAATAAATAAACAAATACATACATAAACATATATACATAAATTCATAAATAAATAAAGATGCTAAAAGGAATGCAAGAGGAGGGCCCTGCTTATAAGAGTATGGATATAAAACTACAAAAAAGCAACATATAGAGAAAATATAAAAATAACCAGATATTACCATAAATACAGTGAAATAAAACTACAAACACATAGGTTACAACCAGAGATATCAATAAAACTACATTTAGCCAACCCAAATCACACATTATTAGTTCTGCTTTTCCACCAATTTTTTACCTTCACATTATTTTATTCTTTCTCCAACCATCCCCTCTCTAGACTGCTCCACTTTGTTTTCCTCTGTCCCCATGCTATCTCCCTTGTTCTCCCCATCTTTCTCTCCTACATTGATTCTGAATATCTTTCTTCTTCTCTTTACTCTCTACACCTCCCTCCTGGCACTTCTCTCTTACTATCTGTTTTACTCTCACTAGTTTCTCAACTTCAGATACAGCATTGCTAAAGCCTATATTTTCATGAGGGGGTTGTTTTGGTTGTATAAAAAAACCAAAGGGTTATTCTTACTTAGGGCCAAATTTGTCTACATGACAAGAAACATCATGCTGACCCTTGAATGGATAGAAATTGTATGGCGGCGCCGGCATCAGCAGGTAAATGACATCAACACAACCCTTCTGTGTTTTCTACTGCTGGTGCAGGCGGTGCCACTGCATTTGGGCCCGAGGCTGGGGGGGGGGGGGGGGCAGACTCAGAGCAGTTAAATAGAGGCTAGTAAAAAATAAAATTATAATTGTGCTGTTTTTTTTTTATTTTTATTTTTTTAAATGTGCTGTCTATAATTTTTTTATTATTGTGCTGTTTATTAAATTTTTTTAATAGTGCTGTTTTTTTGGATGGGTTTTGGCGCATATAAAATGGGGTGGGTCTGAGGTCACATGCTGAGTATCATGTGCTATTGCGCTGTGCTGGATGTGGTGGGATCAGGATGATGATGAGTCACAAGAAGAATACTTAGTTAAATCCAATTGGACCCTTTGGGGGTGGGCTTGGCTACCTAACTTTGAATGTGGACAGAAGTGGAAGTGTCCAGGAACTTCTGATAGTCAGGCAGGTAAGAGTTACCACCATAGTGCCATACCATGCATTACCTACTCATTCCAATTGCTCTTCCTCTTTATAAGGGTTGTTAACTCCTCTCAGCTCCCAAGATAAATTAAACATAACATAGCACATCCATCTATTTAGTGAAATGAGTGGTACAGACCTACATACACAATCTATGACATACAGTATATATTTGATGAATGAGACAGATAAAAACAAGGTAAATGGGGATTTAAAGGAGTATTATTACTATTTATGTCAATGCTTAACGAATCTGCACCAAAACCATGTGTTGCATATTAGCAGCTTTTCTTTGGTATCCGTCACTGTGAGACTTCTGCACAATGTCTTGTTAATTCAGACATGGATACTGTGCAGTGAAGCTTTGCTTTGTTGGACAAGAGTGTTCAATATAAGTTATTCTCAACCTTTTTTCCCTTTGTGAAGACCATATTTCTTAAATGTGTGTGATACCCCTAAACATTTTTCAACTGGCTTTAGGGGGCAGTAAACCTTATAAGGAATGTGCCAAATCGGTTACCTTTTTCTTGGTTGTGGGCCCCCCCAAAAAGTCTTGCACCAGGGTCTTCTGTTCATTAGATCCGCCACTGTGTCATAGGGCGCACTTGGTGTTGATAGTATTTTTTTTTATACGTTTCTCTTATTATAAGAGGAAGGAGTTTGTACTCACCTGTTCTAGTGTACAGGGGTAGTCCCAGTCACTTTTCCAGGGGCTCACCTTGACTATTCCCCATGTATGAAGCAGAAAACGTTAGATAAAGTAAACTTGACTTGAACATTGAAATGTGTCTGACATCCAATAGAAATCAATTATTAGGAGTCTATAGTAAGAGAACCATAATGCCTTAAGATTGTATAAAACTTACAAAATATTTATAAGTACCATCTTAAAATTACAAGACACATCGGATATGATCAAATAAACTACAGTCTTACGCGTTTCGCGCCTTAGACTTGCACTTTATCAAAGGCTTCCAGTATACTTCACTTGCATCGGCTTCTTGTTTTGCTTCTTTCAGTTTAATAAGTACTTTGCAGATTTTGAAACAAACTTGCCAGCTTACATTTATAAGACAAAACTCTGAGACCTGTAGGCATAACATGCTTACAAAATTGCTATGACAACTCTGAGAAAAAGTCATACACACCGAAGACACGTCCCTGTTTAGCCCTCTCGCTAAGGCATATAGAAATACAAGAAACCTTCTAAATTTTGACCTCTTGAGATTGAAACTTTGTTTTTAGAAAAAAAAACGTACATTAAATTCAAGTTTTACCATTTACACTGAAACATTCAAAGTTAAGAAATAATATAAATTTGCATTTTACTGAGGCTTTTACTACAGATTGTAAAGCTTACTATTAAAGGGGTAGGAAACCCAAACTCTTTCTTTCATGATTCATGTGATTTGTAACAATTTTCTAATTTACTTATATTATCAATTTTCTTCATTCTCTTGTTATCTTTTTTTGAAAAGCAGGGACATAGCTTAGGAGGAGGCTCATTTCTGGAGCACTATATGTCAGCAGTTTTTTAAGAATGGTATCCATTTGCAAGAGCATTAGACAGCAGCACTATTTCTGCCATGTAGTGCTCCAAGTGCCTGCCTAGGTATCTCTTCAATAAAGAATATAATGGAAATGAAGAAAATTCAATAATAGAAGTAAATTGGAAACTTTTTCTAAATTGTATGCTCTGTCTCAATCACAAAATAATTGCTTTGGGTTTCATATCCCTTTAATAACCATAATTCCATTACAGTAGTTTTATAACATATATTCTTTTTTGAATGCTTACTTTATTAAACACTATATCATAATGTATGTGTCTTACCTTTGTAAACAGTATCTTATGAAGGATCTTGTATAACTGATGAATCGTTTTTAGACCATTGCTCTCACAAGATAACATATTGACATAACCAGCTCTCCAATGATGTGGAAAACTTTACAACCACCTGGTAATAAGAGAAAAGCTAATTTGAAGATTGTAATCTAAAAAGGCTAATTCAGACAGATTGTCCTATCTCTGGCCAATATCAGTGGATATTTACACAACTATGAATAGACTCAAACTTGTTCTTTCTCTTTTCCCTCTCACATAATCCCTCTCTTTCTTCCTCCATTCCACCTTGTCCCATCCTGTTTTACAATCCCTCTCTCAACCCTGCCTTCTTATTTTGCCAAGGACAGATAACTAAAATATTTAGATTTTGTCTCAGCTGCTCTCTGTCATTTCCTATCTCTGTGGAATCATCATTTGCACACAGCAATTAGAGGATCAATCCAATAACATGGTATTACAGGGAGAGTATTCTACTAGATCTGGTTGAACCTAGGCTCTAAAACAACTTCCCAACTGTGTTTCATAAATATCCAATCTGAGATGTTATTATGAAAGTGAATTTATAGATAACAAGCACTATTGGATAATCAGGGCTATGGAAATATAAACACAAATGCATAAACACAAACAGAACAGTGCAAACAAACCCACAGAGAAAAATTCAAACGAAGTGAAATACAATCTCACACACAGCAAACATGAATCTACTGATTAATGTTAAAGGGACAGTCTAGATAATTTGTATTATTTGAAAAAATAGATAATCCCTTTATTACCCATTACCCAGTTTTGCATAACCAACACAGTTATATTAATATACTTGTTACCTCTGTGAATCAGTGCTAACTCATAGGTAATTCCAGAGGAGTGAGCACAGTGATATCTTTATGGCACACATGAACTAGCGCCGTCGAGCTGTAGAAACTGTCAAAATGCGCTAAAATAAGAGGCAGCCTTCAAGGGCTTTGAAATTAGCATATGAGCCGGTTAGCTTTCAAAAAAGTATACCAACAGAACAAAACAAATTTGACGATAAAAGTAAATTGGAAAGTTGTTTAAAATTGAATGCCCTATCTGAATCATGAAAGTTTAATTTTGACTAGACTGTCCCTTTAAGCAATAAAATGGAACTATAGCCATACACGCAAGATATAACCAGAATGAAATTAATTTACAGGGTTGGAAAAATAACACTGGCAGTCATGTTTAAATGGTTATTAGTGAGCAGAGAAATTTGTACTAGTCCATTACAAGTTAAAAGTAGGAAACTTATTATTTAACTATCAATCGTCTCTCCTTCCCCTTGCCTCTCTGACATCTATTTCTTCTTCCTTGCTTCTTTCTATAATCAATCTATCATCTATATATCATCTATCTATCTTTATTTATTTATATATATATATATATATATATATATATATATATATATATATATATATATATATATATATATATATATATATATATATATATAAAGTCACAAAATAAAAATAAACTGACCAGCCACACAATAGCAAACAGTATTCGGTAGCACGACAAAAAAAGGGACAAAAGTAATCATTCATGCAAATATACAAAGCAACATGTCACAAATAAATGCAATGACACCCCGTGCCCAGACACACCATGATACACATTGCACAGTGTCCTGTTACACAATAAAAGACACCAGATATCAGCTAATGCAGTGAAACAAAATGGTCAGTAATAAGAATTTACTGACAGAACAGTAACCAATAATATAAGTCAATGTAACAAAAAGTGCCTAATCACCCAAGAAATACACCAAGTGCCAGTCACAATATATAATACATTTGCTAAAATGACAAAGCTTTCTGTAACACAGTTCCTTGTAACTGGTTTCAGTAATTGCACGTTTGTGCTAGTCATGTTTGCTCAGACTGTAGGGAACATAACAATCCCTGCTTTGTTCTCTATGGCTGCGAGTTGTACTTGACTATATTGTGAGTGGTTGTGTTTATGAAGTTACAGATAGTGCTTTAACTGACATTTTTATATATTTGTATTGGTGCAGGGTTTGTATTCATTATGAAGCAGTTATTACATCCCAAATAACTCAGACACATCACTAACATGTACACTAGTGCCTCCCTTATCTCAAGATCCCCCGGGTTGTCCTCATGTTATAATTAGTTTTCTCTGACTTTGGTTTATATGTGTCCCTTACAGTCAGACTCACCAATCCATTTTCACATAGGGAGCGAAACTGCACAGCAATTTGCAATGAGTTTTTCCTCTGCATGGGCAGGGTATATAGGGGTTTACTTCACATAATGTGATGGGGAAATAACATATATGATCACTAATTGAAAAAGGGAACATTTGATGAAAATAAACTAAACAGAAAGCAAATAGAGAAGTAAAAGGGATTTCAGCCACATACATGGGAAGGGACGGGGGGGGGGCATGGATAAAAGAGAGACAAATACACGAATATATCAAAGGAGCTTCTCTCTTTTACATAAGAATGATGTTTGTTTATATTAAATCATGCACACAAAGTTCAGTACAGAAATAAAATCACCACACTACACATTTATAATTATAAATGGAATACACCATTCATGAAAAAATAGTATCTTTAATTATATCTAAAACCCTCGCATTTGGTATATAATTATTACCTGCATATCAATGTCAAAGAAATTAGAATAAAAGACATTCATACTTTACAAATAGTCAATCATACTTAAAATAACTGACAATATTTGTATGTTTAACTGCCCATGTTCCGTTCCCCTTAGAATCTTTATTTAAAATGATATCACACAATTAATGTAGCTAAATTCTTAACATATAATAATGGTGCATTTAGGCTGTTAGAAGGAAATTACCTACTTTAACTTATAAGTTTGCTGTTTTGGTATACGTGTAAAATGCATTATTGAGAAGATAATGTAACTGTTGAGTAAACAGCAACAGACCTCTGTTATAGCCATGTAACTTACTCTAACTAGAACTGTCTGAATTGTTACAGAGAAACCCTCTCATCTTCCTGGTTTGCTTCATTATTTAACAAATCAAGTGTAATTACTAGTTTACTAGTTGTTTCTTTTAATATCTTTATTTATAGACATACAAGCTCACTTTTCCAGAAATTTTAAAGGGTTCAATCTTTAAATTATCGAAAACAAACTATGCTACCAACACTGCCAATGAAAATGAATAATAAAATCTATATTTTAATAACAACCATAATAATGTTCGAATGTATTGTTATTTCGGAGTTGTATTCAGATATATTCAGCTAGCAGGAATGCGTATTTGCAAATTAAATTATTCCCATATTAAGTTAATTCATTTAATATTATTATTAATATTTATTTTATGCTTTTTATTTGCTACCACATAACCTATAATCACCACACACATTCATATTAGAAAGGATTCCACCGAATCTTGATACCAATTCCTTCAAAGTGCGAGATAATATTTCGCTAATTCGTTTAGGAAGTCAGCTAGCTATTATTTGCAGATCTAACAAATATAGCGAAATCACAGAGTCCAAATATACAGTGCCCCCCAAAGGTGTATTTGATACAGTAACTGTAATTGTGGAAACAATATCTAGAGATAATTAAACTCTTGAAAACGATTGTGGGTGGGTCCGGGTGTAATCCCAGTAATGGCATGGATTCGGTTTAATGCTTCCTGCTGAACTGGTTGATTTAATTAAACTGTAATCTGGAGCGTTTATACACCTGTGTCCATTTATAAAGGAGTAACCTGCTTTTCTCCCTCGGTAGGTTTACAGCTGAGACCTCACAAGTGTGCACCCACACCCTTTACAATATTACAACTGGAATTTAAATACATATTGAGGCGGGTTGCTAAGAAACAACCTAAAGATCGCGCTGTAAAATGAGTATTCTGTGCACAGCGCTGTGCAGATGGCGTCTATGCACTGGCATCCCCGTATGAGGTACATGTGTGCACACTGACTGACGTAACTGAGCTAGTAAATAAATGCATCTACTTGTTTTTTCTGAATACAGGATATTTGTTATTACTTCACCATCTAAAGTATGAATGTACCATCCATTCATATATACTGTTATCGACCCCTTAGTTGTGTACACTGCAGTCCATTACTAGTATACAGTTGAACACACATACATTCACCCCTTTTATACAGGCGTGTGCACTGACATCCATCCCTTTTATACAGGCGTGTGCACTGACATCCATCCCTGTTATACAGGTGTGTGCACTGACATCCATCCCTGTTATACAGTTGTGTGCACTGACATCCATCCCTGTTATACAGGTGTGTGAACTGACATCCATCCCTGATATACAGCTGTGTGCACTGACATCCATCCCTTTTATACAGGCGTGTGACTGACATCCATCCCTGGTGGTATACAGCTGTGTGCACTGACATCCATCCCTGTAACACAGGTGTGTGCACTGACATCCATCCCTGTTATAGAGCTGTGTGCACTGACATCCATCCCTTTTATACAGGTGTGTGCACTGACATCCATCCATCCCTGTTATACAGCTGTATGCACTGACATCCATCCCTTTTATACAGTTGTGTGCACTGACATCCATCCCTGTTATAGAGCTGTGTGCACTGACATCCATCCCTTTTATACAGGTGTGTGCACTGACATCCATCCATCCCTGTTATACAGCTGTATGCACTGACATCCATCCCTTTTATACAGTTGTGTGCACTGACATCCATCCCTGTTATACAGCTGTGTGCACTGACATCCATCCCTGTTATACAGCTGTGTGCACTGACATCCATCCCTGGTGGTATACAGCTGTGTGCACTGACATCCATCCCTGTTATACAGCTGTGTGCACTGACATCCATCCCTCTAACACAGGTGTGTGCACTGACATCCATCCCTGTTATACAGCTGTGTACACTGACATCCATCCCTGTTACACAGGTGTGTGCACTAACATCCATCCCTGTTATACAGCTGTGTGCACTGACATCCATCCCTGTAACACAGGTGTGTGCACTGACATCCACCCCTGTTATACAGCTGTGTGCACTGACATCCATCCCTGTAACACAGGTGTGTGCACTGACATCCATCCCTGTTATACAGCTGTGTGCACTGACATCCATCCCTGTAACACAGGTGTGTGCACTGAAACCATCCCTGTTATACAGCTGTGTGCACTGACATCCATCCCTGTTATACAGCTGTGCGCACTGACATCCATCCCTTTTATACAGTTGTGTGCACTGACATCCATCCCTTTTATACATGCGTGTGCACTGACATCCATCCCTTTTATACAGTTGTGTGCACTGACATCCATCCCTGTTATACAGGTGTGTGCACTGACATACATTCATGCTATACAGGAGTGTGCACTGCTATTAATCCCTGGTATACAGGTGTGTCAACTGACATCCATCCCTGGTATACAGGTGTGTGTACTGATATCAATCCCTGGTATACAGGTGTGTGCACTAAAATTAATCCCTGGTTTACAGGCATTTGCATCAATCCTGGTATACAGATATGTGCACTGACATCCACCCCTCTTATACAGGTGTGTGCAATGACATCTATCCCTCTTATACAGGTGTGTGCACTGACATCCATCCCTCTTACACAGGTGTGTGCACTGACATCCATTCACGTTATACAGGTGTGTGCACTGACATCCATTCACGTTATACAGGTGTGTGCACTGACATCCATCCCTGTAACACAGGTGTGTGCACTGAAACCATCCCTGTTATACAGCTGTGTGCACTGACACCCATCCCTGTAACACAGGTGTGTGCACTGAAACCATCCCTGTTATACAGCTGTGCGCACTGACATCCATCCCTGTAACACAGGTGTGTGCACTGACATCCATCCCTTTTATACAGTTGTGTGCACTGACATCCATCCCTTTTATACAGTTGTGTGCACTGACATCCATCCCTGTTATACAGGTGTGTGCACTGACATACATTCATGCTATACAGGAGTGTGCACTGCTATTAATCCCTGGTATACAGGTGTGTCAACTGACATCCATCCCTGGTATACAGGTGTGTGTACTGATATCAATCCCTGGTATACAGGTGTGTGCACTAACATTAATCCCTGGTTTACAGGCATTTGCATCAATCCTGGTATACAGATATGTGCACTGACATCCACCCCTCTTATACAGGTGTGTGCAATGACATCTATCCCTCTTATACAGGTGTGTGCACTGATATCCACCCCTGGTATACAGGTGTGTGCACTGATATCCACCCCTGGTATACAGATATGTGCACTGACATCCACCCCTCTTATACAGGTGTGTGCAATGACATCTATCCCTCTTATACAGGTGTGTGCAATGACATCTATCCCTCTTATACAGGTGTGTGCACTGACATCCACCCCTCTTATACAGGTGTGTGCACTGATATCCCCCCCTGGTATACAGGTCTGTGCACTGACATCCATCCCTCTTACACAGGTGTGTGCACTGACATCCATTCACGTTATACAGGTGTGTGCACTGACATCCATCCCTGGTATACAGGTGTGTGCACTGACATCCATTCACGTTATACAGGTGTGTGCACTGACATCCATCCCTGGTATACAGCTGTGTGCACTGACATCCATCCCTGTAACACAGGTGTGTGCACTGAAACCATCCCTGTTATACAGCTGTGTGCACTGACACCCATCCCTGTTATACAGTTGTGTGCACTGACATCCATCCCTGTAACACAGGTGTGTGCACTGACATCCATCCCTGTAACACAGCTGTGTGCACTGACACCCATCCCTGTAACACAGGTGTGTGCACTGACACCCATCCCTGTAACACAGCTGTGTGCACTGACACCCATCCCTGTAACACAGGTGTGTGCACTGACACCCATCCCTGTAACACAGGTGTGTGCACTGAAACCATCCGTGTTATACAGCTGTGCGCACTGACATCCATCCCTGTTATACAGCTGTGCGCACTGACATCCATCCCTTTTATACAGTTGTGTGCACTGACATCCATCCCTTTTATACAGCTGTGTGCACTGACATCCATCCCTTTTATACAGGTGTGTGCACTGACACCCATCCCTGTAACACAGGTGTGTGCATTGAAACCATCCCTGTTATACAGCTGTGTGCACTGACACCCATCCCTGTAACACAGGTGTGTGCACTGAAACCATCTGTGTTATACAGCTGTGCGCACTGACATCCATCCCTGTTATACAGCTGTGCGCACTGACATCCATCCCTTTTATACAGTTGTGTGCACTGACATCCATCCCTTTTATACAGTTGTGTGCACTGACATCCATCCCTGTTATACAGGTGTGTGCACTGACATACATTCATGCTATACAGGAGTGTGCACTGCTATTAATCCCTGGTATACAGGTGTGTCAACTGACATCCATCCCTGGTATACAGGTGTGTGTACTGATATCAATCCCTGGTATACAGGTGTGTGCACTAACATTAATCCCTGGTTTACAGGCATTTGCATCAATCCTGGTATACAGATATGTGCACTGACATCCACCCCTCTTATACAGGTGTGTGCAATGACATCTATCCCTCTTATACAGGTGTGTGCACTGATATCCACCCCTGGTATACAGGTGTGTGCACTGATATCCACCCCTGGTATACAGATATGTGCACTGACATCCACCCCTCTTATACAGGTGTGTGCAATGACATCTATCCCTCTTATACAGGTGTGTGCAATGACATCTATCCCTCTTATACAGGTGTGTGCACTGACATCCACCCCTCTTATACAGGTGTGTGCACTGATATCCCCCCCTGGTATACAGGTCTGTGCACTGACATCCATCCCTCTTACACAGGTGTGTGCACTGACATCCATTCACGTTATACAGGTGTGTGCACTGACATCCATCCCTGGTATACAGGTGTGTGCACTGACATCCATTCACGTTATACAGGTGTGTGCACTGACATCCATCCCTGGTATACAGCTGTGTGCACTGACATCCATCCCTGTAACACAGGTGTGTGCACTGAAACCATCCCTGTTATACAGCTGTGTGCACTGACACCCATCCCTGTTATACAGTTGTGTGCACTGACATCCATCCCTGTAACACAGGTGTGTGCACTGACATCCATCCCTGTAACACAGCTGTGTGCACTGACACCCATCCCTGTAACACAGGTGTGTGCACTGACACCCATCCCTGTAACACAGCTGTGTGCACTGACACCCATCCCTGTAACACAGGTGTGTGCACTGACACCCATCCCTGTAACACAGGTGTGTGCACTGAAACCATCCGTGTTATACAGCTGTGCGCACTGACATCCATCCCTGTTATACAGCTGTGCGCACTGACATCCATCCCTTTTATACAGTTGTGTGCACTGACATCCATCCCTTTTATACAGCTGTGTGCACTGACATCCATCCCTTTTATACAGTTGTGTGCACTGACATCCATCCCTTTTATACAGTTGTGTGCACTGACATCCATCCCTTTTATACAGGCGTGTGCACTGACATCCATCCCTTTTATACAGTTTTGTGCACTGACATCCATCCCTTTTATACAGGCGTGTGCACTGACATCCATCCCTTTTATACAGTTTTGTGCACTGACATCCATCCCTGTTATGCAGGCGTGTGCACTGACATACATTAATGCTATACAGGTGTGTGCACTGACATAGATTCATGTTATACAGGTGTGTGTACTGACAGCCATCCCTGGTAAACAGCTGTGTGCACTGACATCATCCCTGGTATCCATCCCTAGTATATAGGTGAGTGTGTACACTGACATCAATCCTGGTATACAGATATGTGCACTGGCATCCATCCCTCTTATACAGGTGTGTGCATTGAGATCTATCCCTCTTATACAGGTGTGTGCACTGATATCCACCCCTGGTATACAGGTCTGTGCACTGACATTCATCCCTCTTATACAGGTGTGTGCACTGACATCCATTCACGTTATACAGGTGTGTGCACTGACATCCATCCCTGGTATACAGGTATGAGCACTAACATCCATCCCTAGTATACAGGTCTGTGCACTGACATTTATCCCTCTTATACAGGTGTGTGCACTGACATCCATCCCTGGTGGTATACAGCTGTGTGCACTGAAACCATCCCTGTTATACAGCTGTGTGCACTGACATCCATCCCTGTAACACAGGTGTGTGCACTGAAACCATCCCTGTTATACAGCTGTGTGCACTGACACCCATCCCTGTAACACAGGTGTGTGCACTGAAACCATCCCTGTTATACAGCTGTGCGCACTGACATCCATCCCTTATATACAGTTGTGTGCACTGACATCCATCCCTTTTATACAGTTGTGTGCACTGACATCCATCCCTGTTATGCAGGCGTGTGCACTGACATACATTCATGCTATACAGGTGTGTGCACTGACATACATTCATGTTATACAGGTGTGTGTACTGACAGCCATCCCTGGTATACAGCTTTGTGCACTGACATCCATCCCTGTTATATATGTGTGTGCACTGACATCATCCCTGGTATCCATCCCTAGTATATAGGTGAGTGTGTACACTGACATCAATCCTGGTATACAGATATGTGCACTGGCATCCATCCCTCTTATACAGGTGTGTGCATTGAGATCTATCCCTCTTATACAGGTGTGTGCAATGATATCCACCCATGGAATACAGGTCTGTGCACTGACATTCATCCCTCTTATACAGGTGTGTGCACTGACATCCATTCACGTTATACAGGTGTGTGCACTGACATCCATCCCTGGTATACAGGTATGAGCACTGACATCCATCCCTAGTATACAGGTCTGTGCACTGACATCCATCCCTGATATGCAGGTGTGTGCACTCACATACATTCATGTTATACAGGAGTGTGCACTGCCATTAATCCCTGGTATACAGATGTGTCAACTGACATCCATCCCTGGTATACAGGTGCGTGTACTGATATCAATCCCTGGAATACAGGTGTGTGCACTAACATTAATCCCTGGTTTACAGGCATTTGCATTAATCCTGGTATACAGATATGTGCACTGACATCCACCCCTCTTATACAGGTGTGTGCACTGACATCCACCCCTCTTATACAGGTGTGTGCAATGACATCTATCCCTCTTATACAGGTGTGTGCACTGACATACATTCATGCTATACAGGTGTGTGCACTGACATACATTCATGCTATACAGGAGTGTGCACTGCTATTAATCCCTGGTATACAGGTGTGTCAACTGACATCCATCCCTGGTATACAGGTGTGTGTACTGATATCAATCCCTGGTATACAGGTGCGTGTACTGATATCAATCCCTGGTATACAGGTGCGTGTACTGATATCAATCCCTGGAATACAGGTGTGTGCACTAACATTAATCCCTGGTTTACAGGCATTTGCATCAATCCTGGTATACAGATATGTGCACTGACATCCACCCCTCTTATACAGGTGTGTGCACTGACATCCACCCCTCTTATACAGGTGTGTGCAATTACATCTATCCCTCTTATACAGGTGTGTGCACTGACATCCACCCCTCTTATACAGGAGTGTGCAATGACATCTATCCCTCTTATACAGGTGTGTGCACTGATATCCACCCCTGGTATACAGGTCTGTGCACTGACATCCATGCCTCTTATACAGGTGTGTGCACTGATATCCATTCACGTTATACAGGTGTGTGCACTGACATCCATTCACGTTATACAGGTGTGTGCACTGACATCCATTCATGTTATATAGGCGTGTGCACTGACATCCATCCCTGGTATACAGGTATGAGCACTGACATCCATCCCTAGTATACAGGTCTGTGCAGTGACATCCATCCCTCTTTTACAGGTGTGTGCACTGACATCCATTCACATTATACAGGTGTGTGCACTGACATCCATTCATGTTATATAGGCGTGTGCACTGACATCCATCCCTGGTATACAGGTGTGTGCACTGACATCTATCCCTAGTATACAGGTCTGTGCACTGATATACAGGTGTGTGCACTGACATACATTCATGTTATACAGGTGTGTGTACTGACATTAATCCCTGGTATACAGGTGTGTCAACTGACATCCATCCCTGGTATACAGGTGTGTGCACTGACATCTATGCCTAGTATACAGGTCTGTGCACTGATATTCAGGTGTGTGCACTGACATACATTCATGTTATACAGGTGTGTGCACTGACATTAATCCCTGGTATACAGGTGTGTCAACTGACATCCATCCCTGGTATACAGGTGTGTGCACTGACATCTATCACCGGTATACAGGTGTGTGCACTAACATTAATCCCTGGTATACAGGTGTTTGCACTGACATTCATCCCTGGTATAAATATATGTACACTGACATTCATCCCTGGTATAAAGGTGTGTACACTGACATCCATCACTGGTATACAGGTTTGTGCACTGACATCCATCCCTCTTATACAGGTGTGTGCACTGACATCCATCCTTCTTATACAGATGTGTGCACTGATATCAATCCCTGTTATACAGGTGTGTGCACTGACACCCATCCCTGTTATACAGCTGTGTGCACTGAAACCATCCCTGTAACACAGGTGTGTGCACTGAAACCATCCCTGTTATACAGCTGTGTGCACTGACACCCATCCCTGTTATACAGTTGTGTGCACTGACATCCATCCCTGTTATACAGCTGTGTGCACTGAAACCATCCCTGTTATACATGGCATGGAACAAGGAGACCAAACTGGAGCTATTTTCCTTGATTTTGCAAATGCTTTTGACACAGTAGACCATGACATACTACTTCTCAAACTAAAAAACTCTGGTATTGCTGATCGCCCGTTAACCTGGTTTAAATCATATGTATCGGATTGATCATAATATGTCTCTGTCTCTAACAGTGACTCCCTCCCTCTCCCAGTCACGGGTGGTGTTCCCCAAGGTTCCATTCTCGGCCCCCTACTATTCACATTATTTATAAATGATTTGCCTAATGTCTGCAAATCCTCAACTGTACACATGTACGCAGACGACACGGTAATCTATGCAAACAAATCTGATCTGCCGCAGCTTGAAGCAGTGCTCCAAGACCAGTTCACAGAGGTAGAAAAGTGGATCTCGAAAAACAAACTCTTCCTAAACACTGACAAAACGGTCACAATGATCTTTGGAACGGGACCTAAAATACAAAAATTACAAAATTCCTATCTTCGCATCAAAACAAAATCCAATTGTACGCTTACCGCAGTCCACTCTTTTAAATACTTAGGTATGTTGTTAGACCCCAATCTATCTTTTGGACTCCACATAGAAAAACTTGCCTCTAAACTTTATCCAAAACTAGGTGCCCTGTACAGAAACAAATCTTGCCTCAGCCCTACAGTAAAGGAAAAGATTGTACAGCAAATGCTGATGCCTATCTTGGATTATGGGGATGTAGTATATGCACCTGCTCCGCAAACTCACCTTAATAAACTAAATATGTTATATAACTCGTTCTGCCGCTTTGTGCTACAATGTAACTACAGGACCCACCATTGTGACATGCTAAAAGAACTAAACTGGCTGTCGCTGGAATCCAGACGCACCCTCCATCTTTCCTGCCTTGTCTTTAAGAGCCTTTCTGGGAAGCTCCCACGCTACCTGAGCAGAATGCTCTCCCCGGCTATTCCCACCTCCTATAATCTCCGATCCAGTACAAACACATTATTTAGCTTGCCTCAATACAAAAAGAAAGCAGCTCGATCCTCCTTTTCCTACAGAGCGCCACAATTATGGAATGACCTCCCTCACACTTTAAAAACTTCCCCAAGCCTAAAATCCTTTAAGAGATCCCTCTATACATATCTCAAAACAGAATGCTCCTGTCATGGTTGATTAAATATTTCGTACCTGCTCTATGTTAAATGTTTGCATATATTGTGTATTATTATTGTTTTTGTATTTTATTGTACCCTATTGTATCAATGCAATGTTTTGTGATCCCAGGACATACTTGAAAATGAGAGAAATCTGAATGTATCCTTCCTGGTAAAATATTTTATAAATAAAATAAATAAATAAAAATACAGCTGTGCGCACTGACATCCGTCCCTATTATACAGGCGTGTGACTGACATCCATCCCTGGTGGTATACAGCTGTGTGCACTGACATCCATCCCTTTTATACAGTTGTGTGCACTGACATCCATCCCTTTTATACAGCTGTGTGCACTGACATCCATCCCTGTTATACAGGCGTGTGACTGACATCCATCCCTGGTGGTATACAGCTGTGTGCACTGACATCCATCCCTGTAACGCAGGTGTGTGCACTGACATCCATCCCTGTTATACAGCTGTGTGCACTGACATCCATCCCTTTTATACAGCTGTGTGCACTGACATCCATCCCTGTTATACAGCTGTGTGCACTGACATCCATCCCTTTTATACAGCTGTGTGCACTGACATCCATCCCTTTTATACAATTGTGTGCACTGACATCCATCCCTGTAACACAGGTGTGTGCACTGACATCCATCCCTGTTATACAGCTGTGTGCACTGACATCCATCCCTGTTATACAGCTGTGTGCACTGACATCCATCCCTTTTATACAGCTGTGTGCACTGACATCCATCCCTTTTATACAATTGTGTGCACTGACATCCATCCCTGTAACACAGGTGTGTCCACTGACATCCATCCCTGTTATACAGCTGTGTGCACTGACATCCATCCCTGTAACACAGGTGTGTGCACTGAAACCATCCCTGTTATACAGCTGTGCACACTGACATCCATTCCGTTTATACAGGTGTGTGCACTGACATCCATCCCTGTTATACAGCTGTGTGCACTGACACCCATCCCTGTAACACAGGTGTGTGCCATGAAACCATTCATGTCATACAGCTGTGCGCACTGACATCCATCGCTTTTATACAGTTGTGTGCACTGACATCCATCCGTTATACAGCTGTGTGCACTGACATCCATCCCTGTTATACAGCTGTGTGCACTGACATCCATCCCTGTTATACAGCTGTGTGCACTGACATCCATCCCTGTTATACAGGCGTGTGACTGACATCCATCCCTGGTGGTATACAGTTGTGTGCACTGACATCCATCCCTGTTATACAGCTGTGTGCACTGACATGCATCCCTTTTATACAGCTGTGTGCACTGACATCCATCCCTGTAACACAGGTGTGTGCACTGACATCCATCCCTGTTATACAGCTGTGTGCACTGACATCCATCCCTGTAACACAGGTGTGTGCACTGACACCCATCCCTGTTATACAGCTGTGTGCACTGACACCCATCCCTGTAACACAGGTGTGTGCACTGAAACCATCCCTGTTATACAGCTGTGCGCACTGACATCCATCCCTGTTATACAGCTGTGCGCACTGACATCCATCCCTTTTATACAGTTGTGTGCACTGACATCAATCCCTTTTATACAGGCGTGTGCACTGACATCCATCCCTTTTATACAGGCGTGTGCACTGACATCCATCCCTTTTATACAGTTGTGTGCACTGACATCCATCCCTGTTATACAGGCGTGTGCACTGACATACATTCATGCTATACAGGTGTGTGCACTGACATACATTCATGTTATACAGGTGTGTGTACTGACAGCCATCCCTGGTATACAGCTGTGTGCACTGACATCCATCCCTGTTATATATGTGTGTGCACTGACATCATCCCTGGTATCCATCCCTAGTATATAGGTGAGTGTGTACACTGACATCAATCCTGGTATACAGATATGTGCACTGGCATCCATCCCTCTTATACAGGTGTGTGCATTGAGATCTATCCCTCTTATACAGGTGTGTGCACTGATATCCACCCCTGGAATACAGGTATGTGCACTGACATCCATCCCTCTTATACAGGTGTGTGCACTGACATCCATTCACGTTATACAGGTGTGTGCACTGACATCCATCCCTGGTATACAGGTATGAGCACTGACATCCATCCCTGGTATACAGGTCTGTGCACTGACATTCATCCCTCTTATACAGGTGTGTGCACTGACATCCATTCCCGTTATACAGGTGTGTGCACTGACATCCATCCCTGGTATACAGGTATGAGCACTGACATCCATCCCTAGTATACAGGTCTGTGCACTGACATTCATCCTGGTATACAGGTGTGTGCACTGACATCCATCCCTGATATGCAGGTGTGTGCACTCACATACATTCATGTTATACAGGAGTGTGCACTGCCGTTAATCCCTGGTATACAGGTGTGTCAACTGACATCCATCCCTGGTATACAGATGCGTGTACTGACATCAATCCCTGGTATACAGGTGTGTGCACTAACATTAATCCCTGGTTTACAGGCATTTGCATCAATCCTGGTATACAGATATGTGCACTGACATCCACCCCTCTTATACAGGTGTGTGCAATGACATCTATCCCTCTTAAACAGGTGTGTGCACTGATATCCACCCCTGGTATACAGGTCTGTGCACTGACATCCATCCCTCTTATACAGGTGTGTGCACTGACATCCATTCACGTTATACAGGTGTGTGCACTGACCTCCATCCCTAGTATACAGGTCTGTGCACTGACATCCACCCCTCTTATACAGGTGTGTGCACTGACATCCATTCATGTTATAAAGGTGTGTGCACTGACATCCATTCACGTTATACAGGTGTGTGCACTGACATCCATTCACGTTATATAGGCGTGTGCACTGACATCCATCCCTGGTATACAGGTGTGTGCACTGACATCTATCCCTAGTATACAGGTCTGTGCACTGATATTCAGGTGTGTGCACTGACATACATTCATGTTATACAGGTGTGTGCACTGACATTAATCCCTGGTATACAGGTGTGTCAACTGACATCCATCCCTGGTATACAGGTGTGTGCACTGACATCCATCCCCGGTATACAGGTGTGTGCACTAACATTAATCCCTGGTATACAGGCGTTTGCACTGACATTCATCCCTGGTTTAAAGATATGTACACTGACATTCATCCCTGGTATAAAGGTGTGTACACTGACACCCATCACTGGTATACAGGTTTGTGCACTGACATCCATCCCTCTTATACAGGTGTGTGCACTGACATCCATCCCTGTTATACAGGTGTGTGCACTGACATCCATCCCTGTTATACAGGTGTGAGCACTGACATCCATCCCTGGTATACAGATGTGTACACTGACATCTATCCCTAGTATACTGGTGTGCGCACTGACATCCATCCCTGTTATACAGGTGTGTGCACTAACATCCATTCCTGATATACAAATGTGTGAACTGATATCCAACCCTGACATACAGGTGGTTGTACTGACATCCATTCTTAGTATAAAAGTGTGTGCCCTGACATCCATCCCTGTTACACAGGTGTGTGCACTGACATCCATCCCTGTTACACAGGTGTGTGCACTGACATCCATCCCTCTTATGCAGGTGTGCACACTGACATTCATCCCTGGTATACAGGCATGTGCACTGACTGACCTCCATTCTTGCTATACAGCTTTGTGCATTGACATCCATTAATGATATATAGATATGTGAACTGATATACATTCACCTTATACAGATGTGTGCACTGCCATCCATCCCTCTTATACACATGTGTGCGCTGACATCTATTCTTGTTACACAGGTGTGTTCACTGTCTTCCATCCATAGTATACAGGTACGCTGTCATCCATCTCAGGAATAAGGGTATGTGCATTGACATCCAATTAGGAATAAAATGTATGCACTGTCATGTGTCATCCATCTCTGATATACAAGTGTGTACACAAGTCCACAGTCATCCATTCTTGGTATATATATGTCCCTGGTATGTGTTGGTATATATATGTCCCTGGTATACAGTAATGCGCAGTGACATCCGATCCATCCATCCCTGCGGATGCGTTTGCACACTGACATCCATCCCTGGTATATAGGTGTGTTTGCACTGACATCCATCCCTAGTATATAGGTGTGTGTGCACTGACATCCATCCCTGGTATATAGGTGTGTGGCGTAGCGTGGGTTGTCAGTGCCCAGGGCAAGGCAAGTATTGCGCCCCCCCCATCCCCATTTTAGATATGCTGCTTCTTCTTACATTTGGGACAAACCAAGCAAAGACCCAAGCCTGGTAGATCACATAAAGCAAGGGACACTGTCTCCTCTCCCACAAAATGCCCCCTTAACCATCTTTACTGGATAACTAACAGTTATTGCTGCTGATACCCATATCCCCAAAATATGTCCCTTGTCATAAGCAGCTGCTAATCAGTAGCGCCTTACAAACAAAGCCATGAAAATAATATATTGGCAATACAAGAGGCAGTGGGTGAAGCCTGCAAGCATTATGTGCTATCCCCCTGTGATCAAACCCTGTCTGCAGCTCTCCAGAGCTGGGCAAATATATACAATATTAAATTTTAAGATTTATTCTCGTTTTACACATGGGGGAAAGCCCCCCTTAACCCCCATCTGGTGGTGACATGTCCTGATCTGTAAAACTTCATGGTACAAATACTGCAGACCACAGGGTGCACCCACCCCCACATTGCAGCAACCCATATTGTATATGTGGTGCAATAGGTTTTTGGTAAGTCGTTAAAAAGAGGAAAAGGGGACACACAGGTTGGCAGCTGTTACATAAGGTTGTAAAAGTCCACACCTCAGGAGTCCAGCAAGAAATAGATTCAAGATGGTGAATTCATAGGACTTCTTTGATAGGAGACAAACACAGTGAAATGCCTGGTGAGCAGCACAATCCTGGTGCCAGACAGCACACAAATCCCTAAATCTACTTCTGCCCTAGGAAGATCATGGAGGGGAAAAATCAAATACAGGAAACAAGGTCTCATTTTTATCAACTGTCACAAATATACTTTTTTGTGCAAGGACAAGATGGCGTAAGTTGCAATCAGAATCCGGTCAAACATGAAAGTATGGTCTCTGATCACCCCACCATCCCACTAACTAGGTAACTGGGGTTAATAGAAAGGCAGAGCCCAGCCATGCTGCCACCAGTGCCACGGGTTTGAAAGAGATTTATCGCACTTTTTAAGGATTCCTCCCCCCCCCACCTCTGCTTAGAGATCCTTAAAAAGTGCCCCAGGCAATGCATGGCATTCTAGCTCTGGGTCCTTTGTTGGAAGGGAACTTACTTGTTGGGTAATAATAGAACCGTAATTAAGCTGCATTTTACGTGTTGCTAGTATCAGGCAAAAACAGGGCTATAATTAAGTCTGGTCCTGACACCTTACCTTAGTTGCGGCATCACCACATTCCTGACGGGTCGCAGAACAGAGCTGGGGGCCTGTCAGAATTTTTAGCCTCCCTTCTTCCCTTTGCTAAGTTGAGGCTGAAAGCGCCCCTCAGAATTATGCGCCCGGGGCAACCGCCCCTGTTGCCCCCCCCACGCTACGCCACTGGTGTGCACTGACATCCATCCCTGGTATATAGGTGTGTGCAAACTGACATCCATCCCTGGCATATTGGTGTGTGTGCACTGACATCCATCCCTGGTATATAGGTTTGTGCACACTGACATCCATCCCTGGTATATAGGTGTGAGCACTGACATCCATCCCTGGTATATAGGTGTGTGCAAACTGACATCCATCCCTGGCATATTGGTGTGTGTGCACTGACATCCATCCCTGGTATATAGGTGTGTGCACACTGACATCCATCCCTGGTATATAGGTGTGTGCAAACTGACATCCATCCCTGGTATATAGGTGTGTGCAAACTGACATCCATCCCTGGCATATTGGTGTGTGTGCACAGACATCCATCCCTGGTATATAGGTGTGTGCACACTGACATCCATCCCTGGTATATAGGTGTGTGTGCACTGACATCCATCCCTGGTATATAGGTGTGTGCAAACTGACATCCATCCCTGGCATATTGGTGTGTGTGCACTGACATCCATTCCTGGTATATAGGTGTGTGCACACTGACATCCATCCCTGGTATATAGGTGTGTGCATACTGACATCCATCCCTGGTATATAGGTGTGAGCACTGACATGCATCCCCGTTATACATGTGTGTGCACTGAAATCCATCCCTGTTATACAGGTGTGTGCACTGAAATCCATCCCTGTTATACAGGTGTGTGCACTGACATCCATCCCTGTTATACAGGTGTGAGCACTGACATCTATCCCTGGTATACAGATGTGTACACTGACATCTATCCCTAGTATACTGGTGTGCGCACTGACATCCATCCCCGTTATACAGGTGTGTGCACTAACATCCATTCCTGATATACAAATGTGTGAACTGATATCCAACCCTGACATACAGGTGGTTGTACTGACATCCATTCTTAGTATACAAGTGTGTGCCCTGACATCCATCCCTGTTACACAGGCATGTGCACTGACAACCATCCCTGTTACACAGGTGTGTGCACTGACATCCCTCCCTCTTATACAGGTGTGCAAACTGACATTCATCCCTGGTATACAGGTGTGTATACTGACATTCATCCCTGTTACACAGGCATGTGCACTGACTGACCTCCATTCTTGCTATACAGCTTTGTGCATTGACATCCATTAATGATATATAGATATGTGAACTGATATCCATTCACCTTATACAAATGTGTGCACTGACATCCATCCCTCTTATACATATATGTGCGCTGACATCTATTCTTGTTACACAGGTGTGTTCACTGTCTTCCATCCATAGTATACAGGTACACAGTCATCCATCTCAGGAATAAGGGTATGTGCATTGACATCCAATTAGGAATAAAATGTATGCACTGTCATGTGTCATCCATCTCTGATATACAAGTG
This sequence comes from Bombina bombina, assembly GCF_027579735.1. Classification (NCBI taxonomy): domain Eukaryota; kingdom Metazoa; phylum Chordata; class Amphibia; order Anura; family Bombinatoridae; genus Bombina; species Bombina bombina. Next base: position 1,461,499,543 of record NC_069499.1, on the reverse strand, counting down.
TGTACACAAGTCCACAGTCATCCATTCTTGGTATATAGGTGTGTACACTGACATTCGTCCCCGGTATACATGCACAGTGACATCCAATCCATCCCTGAGTATGCGTTTGCACACTGACATCCATCCCTGGTATATAGGTATGTGCACACTGACATCCATCCCTGGTATATAGGTGTGTGTGCACTGACATGCATCCCTGGTATATAGGTGTGTGCACTGACATCCATCCCTGGTATATAGGTGTGTGCACTGACATGCATCCCTGGTATATAGGTGTGTGCACACTGACATCCATCCCTGGTATATAGGTGTGTGTGCACTGACATCCATCCCTGGTATATAGGTGTGTGCACACTGACATCCATCCCTGGTATTTAGGTGTGTGTGCACTGACATCCATCCCTGGTATATAGGTGTGTGCACACTGACATCCATCCCTGGTATATAGGTGTGTGCACACTGACATCCATCCCTGGTATTTAGGTGTGTGTGCACTGACATCCATCCCTGGGATATAGGTGTGTGCACACTGACATCCATCCCTGGTATATAGGTGTGTGTGCACTGACATCCATCTCTGGTATATAGCTGTGTGCACACTGACATCCATCCCTGGTATATACTGTAGGTGTGTGCACTGACATCTGTCCCTGTTATACAGCTGTGTGCACTGACATCTATCCCTGTTATACAGGTGTGTGCACTGACATCTATCCCTGTTACACAGGTGTGTGCACTGACATCTATCCCTGTTACACAGGTGTGTGCACTGACATCCATCCCTGGTATATAGGTGTGTGCACTGACATCCATCCCTGGTATATAGGCGTTTGCACTGACATCCATCCCTGGTATATAGGTGTGTGCACTGACATCTATCCCTGGTATATAGGCGTTTGCACTGACATCCATCCCTGGTATATAGGTGTGTGCACTGACATCCATCCCTGGTATATAGGCGTTTGCACTGACATCCATCCCTGGTATATAAGTGTTACAAATGGGTTAAATCTTATCCTGAGGTAAATTTGTATTCATTACTATATCTCATTATGTGCAGTAGTATATATATTGCATTATGTGTAGTAGTATATATATTGCATTATGTGCAGTAGTATATATATTGCATTATGTGCAGTAGTATATATATTGCATTATGTGTAGTAGTATATATATTGCATTATGTGCAGTAGTATATATATTGCATTATGTGTAGTAGTATATATATTGCATTATGTGCAGTAGTATATATATTGCATTATGTGTAGTAGTATATATATTGCATTATGTGCAGTAGTATATATATTGCATTATGTGCAGTAGTATATATATTGCATTATGTGTAGTAGTATATATATTGCATTATGTGCAGTAGTATATATATTGCATTATGTGCAGTAGTATATATATCGCATTATGTGCAGTAATATCTATACTTACAGTATGAACCAAAATCATATCCTGAGGTAAATTTTTATTTAGTAGTATCTTTATCTCATTATGTGCTATCCATACGTACATGTGTGTACACCGGAGTCTTATGCTGAGGTAAATCTGTATTCATTAGTATCTTTATCTCATTATGTGCTATCCATACGTACATGTGTGTACACCGGAGTCTTATTCTGAGGTAAATCTGTATTTAGCAGTATCTTTATCTCATAATGTGCTATCCATACGTACATGTGTGTACACCGGAGTCTTATTCTGAGGTAAATCTGTATTCAGTAGTATCTTTATCTCATTATGTGCTATCCATACGTACATGTGTGTACACCGGAGTCTTATTCTGAGGTAAATCTGTATTCAGTAGTATCTTTATCTCATTATGTGCTATCCATACCTACATGTGTGTACACCGGAGTCTTATTCTGAGGTAAATCTGTATTCAGTAGTATCTTTATCTCATTATGTGCTATCCATACGTACATGTGTGTACACCGGAGTCTTATTCTGAGGTAAATCTGTATTTAGCAGTATCTTTATCTCATTATGTGCTATCCATACGTACATGTGTGTACACCGGAGTCTTATTCTGAGGTAAATCTGTATTCATTAGTATCTTTATCTCATTATGTGCTATCCATACGTACATGTGTGTAAACCGTAGTCTTATTCTGAGGTAAATCTGTATTAGTATCTTTATCTCATTATGTGCTATCCATACGTACATGTGTGTACACCGGAGTCTTATTCTGAGGTAAATCTGTATTCAGTAGTATCTTTATCTCATTATGTGCTATCCATACGTACATGTGTGTACACCGGAGTCTTAGTCTGAGGTAAATCTGTATTCAGTAGTATCTTTATCTCATTATGTGCTATCCATACGTACATGTGTGTACACCGGAGTCTTATTCTGAGGTAAATCTGTATTAGTATCTTTATCTCATTATGTGCTATCCATACGTACATGTGTGTACACCGTAGTCTTATTCTTAGGTAAATCTGTATTAGTATCTTTATCTCATTATGTGCTATCCATACGTACATGTGTGTACACCGGAGTCTTATTCTGAGGTAAATCTGTATTCAGTAGTATCTTTATCTCATTATGTGCTATCCATATGTACATGTGGGTACACCGGAGTCTTATTCTGAGGTAAATCTGTATTCAGTAGTATCTTTATCTCATTATGTGCTATCCATATGTACATGTGGGTACACCGGAGTCTTATTCTGAGGTAAATCTGTATTCAGTAGTATCTTTATCTCATTATGTGCTATCCATACGTACATGTGTGTACACCGGAGTCTTATTCTGAGGTAAATCTGTATTCAGTAGTATCTTTATCTCATTATGTGCTATCCATACGTACATGTGTGTACACCGGAGTCTTATTCTGAGGTAAATCTGTATTCAGTAGTATCTTTATCTCATTATGTGCTATCCATACGTACATGTGTGTACACCGGAGTCTTTTTCTGAGGTAAATCTGTATTCAGTAGTATCTTTATCTCATGTGCTATCCATACGTACATGTGTGTACACCGGAGTCTTATTCTGAGGTAAATCTGTATTCAGTAGTATCTTTATCTCATGTGCTATCCATACGTACATGTGTGTACACCGGAGTCTTATTCTGAGGTAAATCTGTATTCAGTAGTATCTTTATCTCATTATGTGCTATCCATACCTACATGTGTGTACACCGGAGTCTTATTCTGAGGTAAATCTGTATTCAGTAGTATCTTTATCTCATTATGTGCTATCCATACGTACATGTGTGTACACCGGAGTCTTATTCTGAGGTAAATCTGTATTAGTATCTTTATATCATAATGTGCTATCCATACGTACATGTGTGTACACCGGAGTCTTATTCTGAGGTAAATCTGTATTCAGTAGTATCTTTATCTCATTATGTGCTATCCATACGTACATGTGTGTACACCGGAGTCTTATTCTGAGGTAAATCTGTATTCAGTAGTATCTTTATCTCATTATGTGCTATCCATACGTACATGTGTGTACACCGGAGTCTTATTCTGAGGTAAATCTGTATTCAGTAGTATCTTTATCTCATTATGTGCTATCCATACGTACATGTGTGTACACCGGAGTCTTTTTCTGAGGTAAATCTGTATTTAGTAGTATCTTTATCTCATTATGTGGATATATCCATACCTGCATGTGTGTACACCGGAATCGTATTCTGAGGTAAACTAGTATGCAGTAATAGCTAGATCTTATTATGATTGTGCAGTTGTATCAATAAGTACATGTGTGTAGACCAGAAATTTATTCTGAGGTAAATGTGTATACAGTAGTATCTATATCTATTTATGTGCAGTAGTATCTATATCTCTTTATGTGCAGTAGTATCTATATCTATTTATGTGCAATAGTATCTATATCTCTTTATGTGCAGTAGTATCTATATCTATTTATGTGCAATAGTATCTATATCTCTTTATGTGCAGTAGTATCTATATCTATTTATGTGCAGTAGTATCTATATCTCTTTATGTGCAGTAGTATCTATATCTATTTATGTGCAATAGTATCTATATCTCTTTATGTGCAGTAGTATCTATATCTATTTATGTGCAATAGTATCTATATCTCTTTATGTGCAGTAGTATCTATATCTATTTATGTGCAATAGTATCTATATCTCTTTATGTGCAGTAGTATCTATATCTATTTATGTGCAGTAGTATCTATATCTATTTATGTGCAATAGTATCTATATCTCTTTATGTGCAGTAGTATCTATATCTATTTATGTGCAGTAGTATCTATATTTCTTTATGTGCAGTAGTATATTTATCTCTTTTTGTGGTATCCATACTTACGGAGTCTTATTCTGAGGTAAATGAGTATGGAGTAGTATCTATATCTATTTATATCTGCAGTAGTATCTATATCTATTTATGTGCAGTAGTATATATATATATCTTTATGTGCAGTAGTATCTATATTTACGTGCAGTAGTATCTTTATCTCTTTTTGTGGTATCCATACGTACGGAGTCTTATTCTGAGGTAAATGAGTATGGAGTAGTATCTATATCTATTTATGTGCAGTAGTATCTATATCTCTTTATATGCAGTAGTATCTATATCTCTTTATGTGGTACCCATACCTACATGTGTGTACACCAGAGTCTTATTCTGAGGTAAATCTGTATGCAGTAGTAGTATCCATATATCAGTATCCATATATATTATGTGCGGTTGGGTATATAGGTACAGGTGTACGAACTACCATCCAATTCTGAGGTAAATGTAAATTCAGTAAATATCTCGGTACATTATATGCAGAGTGGTACCCATACGTACGTGCACTGCTCTATTCTGAGGTACATTTGTGTACAGCAGTAGTTATATATCATGTAAAACTGATAGTTCTTGAATCTCGGGAACAGTAATGTTCATTATAATGTCTTAGGTGCGTTTGTGCACTGGCTTCTCTTCCTGGTGTACAAATGTGAGTATCTAGACACGGATTTATTAAAGCCTAGCAGCAAGGAAAGAGTAATGTCCGATGTTTCTCTAAATGCAGAAATGTATGGTGATTTTCAGTGTAAATAGGGGCAGCCTCGGTAAGGTGCAAACGCGGTAAGAGAACAGAACTGGTGACTTTAGGATCATTCCACAGTACAGAAGACGAAGTTAGCATTTCTTATTTTAGGCAACGTTTGGGGAGATCTCAGACAAACGGTGCTAAGGCAATCTGCCCTGTGATCTGTCACAGCCGGACCTGACTCATTGTGAAAGCTGGGCGTGGGGACACCCAACAAACACACACACCCAGACACATGCATGCTGACAAATAGATACTGCCCCCCAACTCGCTGTGTGAGCTACCACCCACACAGACTCGTGCACACACACAAACATGCACACTCATGCAACCTCAGTGTACCGATATGCGTGATTTTACACACACATAAACATTAACAACACACGCATGTAGTATATTGTCAAATACACACACAGGTACACACAATATACTGAAATAAATATACGGTCGCATGCATACAATATACTGACCCTTACACCCAGATACACTAAATACATTGGCACATATGTACTACCGCATGCATAATATACTGACACACGTAAACACAGATATACACACAATATATACTGAGTTATATATATACTGACACATGTACAAAGATACGCAATATATTGGCACATATGTACTACCACATGCGTACAATATATTGGCACAGCTGCACACAGATACACAAAATGTACTGATATATATATATATATATATATATATATATCTCACGTATAATATACTGACACATGTAAACACATATACACACAATATACGGATTTATATATATACATATATACTGACACATATGTACTACCACATGCTTACAATATATTGGCACAGCTGCACACAGATACACACAATTTACTGAGTTATATATATTTACACATGTACACACAGATACACACAATATATAATACAAGGTTATATATAATGACATGTACACAGATACACACAATATACTGAGTTATATGTGCTGACACATGTACACACAGATACACAATATACTGAGTTATATATATTTACACAGATACACACACCATACTGAGTTATATATGCTGACACATGTACACACAGATACACACAATATACTGAGTTATATATATTTACACATGTACACACAATATACTGAGTTATATATATATTTACACATGTACACACAATATGCTGAGTTATATATGCTGACACATGTACGCACAGATACACACAATATACTGAGTTATATATATTTACACATGTACACACAGATACACACAATATACTGAGATATATATTTACACATGTACACACAGATACACAAAATATATAATACTAGGTTATATATAATGACATGTACACAGATACACACAATATACTGAGTTATATATATTTACACATGTACACACAGATACACACAATATACTGAGATATATATTTACACATGTACACACAGATACACAAAATATATAATACTAGGTTATATATAATGACATGTACACAGATACACGCAATATACTGAGTTATATATGCTGACACATGTACACACAGATACACACAATATACTGAGTTATATATATGTACACATGTACACACAGAATATATAATACTAGTTAATATATAATGACATGTACACAGATACACACAATATACTGAGTTATATATGCTAACACATGTACACACAGATACACACAATATACTGAGTTATATATGCTAACACATGTACACACAGATACACACAATATACTGAGTTATATATATTTACACATGTACACACAGATACACAGAATATATAATACTAGTTTATATATAATGACATGTACACAGATACACACAATATACTGAGTTATATATATTTACACATGTACACACAGATACACACAATATACTGAGTTATATATATTTACACATGTACACACAAATACACACAATATATAATACTAGGTTATATATAATGACGTACACAGATTCACACAATATACTGAGTTATATATCCTGACACATGTACACACAGATACACACAATATATTGGCACACATGTACAACTACATGCATGCAAAATATTGGCACATGTTGACACATTTACACTCAGTTTACTTAGATATATAATACACTGTCGCATCTGTCGCATGCGTACACTATGTACAAAAAGATACACACAATTTACCGACATATATATGTATATACACACACACACATATACATACATACACTGTCACATGTGTACAATATACTGACGCATGTACACACAGATACACACAATATATTGACACATATGTACGGTAACATGCATACAATATATTGACACATGTGCACACATATACACAATATACTGGCACACATCACTTGCGCATAATATACTTGTACAAGTGCTGTCATACACGGAACTTACTGACTCATATGTTCTCTCAAATGCAACATAGTGACACCCGTGTATTTGTATGACAAATACTATGTACTGACGCATTGGTACTGTCACCTACACAAAATATCAGCACACGTGAGCTGCCGCAAAGCATAATACGGTACTGACATCAACTATCATCAAACACAGCCAGGTAGATAATAGCCTAGTTATACTGATAAATGGTATTAGCAAAAAAGTATAAATTATAAAAATATATTCTTTAAAGATGGTTGTTATTGCTCTAGTTAAATATAAATTGAATGTGAACCGCTTCATTATGCACTAACAAACACACAATCTACTGATACAAATGAAGTCTTTCATACAATGCATTCTGACACATGTATTCTTCATACATGCACACACTGGCAGTCTGGCACTTTCCATCACATGAAGCAAACACTGTACACGCCACCAAGTGAAATAATTTTACGAATATCTTTAACAGACACACAAACATTTCCGTTGCTGCATTATATGGATGCACATCTTGACACACAAACTTGCACAAGCCATGGCACAAATTAACTCAGTCCTAAATATCTACAAGTAGTTTTTATCAGTATACTGTAGATGCATCTTTATTTTTACATTCAAAATAGTAACAATATCCGACAAATATAAATGTATGCACTAATCTAATACACAATCAGAAAAGGAAGTAATTAATTATGTGAAATAATGTGTATTTACTACCCGCAAATGCACAGTGCCAAACGTACACTATAAATCCACATTAGTACACTAGATATAATATAACAATTATATCACGTGAAACCACAACTATACAAGGACCCAAAAGCATGTATTGTCAGGTTAATTCTGTGCACGTGTATTCACTCCCCAGCGTAGACCATCAGGTATTGTTAGCTGTCAGTGTCACCAACAAATATTTACATACAAGCTCCCCTCTGCTGACGTCAAAGAAAGCTGTCAGTCATGCTGGCCACGCCCCTATCGTGCTATTGGCAGGCAACTCACGTCCTAGAGGACAGCAGCGGGAGTGGCACGAATCTGTAAGAAGAGCAGCAACAGAGAGTGAGGGCGTTATCGTTCAGCAGCCAATCAGAGGGTAGCAGAATCTTCCATCTTTCCACATTAGCAACGCCGCTAGCAACAAGTGGTGACGTCACGGGGAGCGCGCTGCGCGGCCCCGCAGTCGGTGCTGCTGAGCATGGAGCTGTCTGCGGTCGGGGAGCGGGTGTTCGCGGCAGAAGCTCTGCTAAAGAGACGCATACGCAAGGTGGGTTGTGGCTATGAATTTGGGATTTCCATGTAAGGCCTGAATCCGCGGGCTGTCCTGACTGGTGAAGCCGACACAGGCAGGGGGCGCTGGGGAGCCTTAACGGTGAAACCCCTCCCCCTCCATTATCCAAGGGACAGCCTGGTACCGGGATAATTCCCCCTCACTCACTCCCTATATATATATATATATATATATATCTATATATATATATATATATATCAGCTGGGGGGCTTGCACTGGTGTAACCCCCTCAATGCTGGGGGCCTTGTACTGGGTTATTCCCCTTAATAGTTATTTATAAGCATCATACGCTAGGCCTGGTACTGACAAAACCCATTCTGTGTGTGTGTGTATGTATGTATGTATGTGCGTGTATACTGATCAATCCCTTTTGCTTCGTCCAGATATCATCACCTGAATCTGACAGTAGGAGAATTCACTTTATCTACACACTGACAGCTGACTGGAACTGGGAGGGCACTCAATATTGACACACAACCATATGTACCTTATGTAGGGAAAATGCCTCACTATGCACCCAGACATGCATATCTGCTTGGGTGAATCCCTCACTATTTATACATTATGTTAAATGGGCCTGGTAGGGGTATTATGTTATATATCCAAACTGTAAGATCTGCTCAGCACTGGAAGAATTCCTCTGTCTATATGCACAACTTATGCAGCTGTACTTGCTAGTATGAAAAGTAACCCCTCTATACACAGAAGCTATTAGATGAACATGGTACTTTTTCTTCATACATATCATCATTAAATAAACCGTAACAGCTGAACCTGCTAACAGTTCAGCCTTACATATAGAGCTGTGATGGAGAAACCTTTTCGAGCCTGAGTACCCAAACTGCAACACAAAAGCAACTTATTTATCTAAAAGTGCCAACACTGCAATTAAACCTGAATACTGTAAGAAAAACACTAAATACAACTGTCTGAGCTAATTTACTACTTTTATCTCAAAAGAAAAACATAATAAAGGGGTTTCAATGTTACATTTTTTATTGAAAAAACTTGACTATCAACTCTAATGAATAAATAAAAAGCAAATAATTTAATTATAGTAAAAAATAAGGTGTCTATTTTATCATAATTGTATGTATTGCTTAAAAGCTGTTATAGTAGCACCTTAGTCAAACGTTCCAACACTTTCATATGTAACAATATTCCTCCATTAACAGCTTAAAAGGACAGTAAAGTCAAAATTAAACTTGATTTGATAGAGTGCCATTTTAAACAACTTTCCAATGTACTTCTATTATACATTTTGCTTAGTTCTCTTCATATCCTTGTTAAAAAGTAAACCTAGATGAGCTCAGGAGCATGCAGGTGTCTATAGCCATCTGGCAGCAGTGTTTGCAACATTGTTCATAACAGCATTATACAATTTAGCAAATACTGCTGCTATAGACACCTTATGCTTCAACAAAGAATACTGAGAGAATAAAGCAAATTTGATAATGAAAGTAATTGGAAAGTTGTTTAAAATTGCTCTATCTGTATCGTGAATGTTTAATTTTGACTTTACAGTCCCTTTAATAATCCAATTATAGTCATCAATAACCCAAACTAGACCAATTTTAAATCAATTATCAGAAGTAAATGTCTCCAATGCTAAACACTTGACTGTCAGACAGCTACAGTGGGTCATGCTAATATAGGTAGGGAATACCAGTCCCAAAAACTTATATATAATAGCAGCTGACAGAAGGGAGTGGGAGAATAGTAAAATAATTATATGAGAATCTCATTAATATGATTCAGTGTTGATAAAAGGGATTCCTACAAACAATAATGCATGTAAACAACCAATAAATAATGCTCAGAGTCTCGGTGATCAATTCAGGTTAATTAATACTTTATGTAGATGGCAAACACAATACATATAATGCAGACATTACATCTACATGCTTTTATGTTAAAGGACCAGTCAACACATTAGATTTGCATAATCAACAAATGCAAGATAACAAGACAATGCAATAGCACTTAGTCTGAACTTCAAATGAGTAGTAGATTTTTTTATAACAAATTTCAAAGTTATGTATATTTCCACTCCCCTTGTACCATGTGATAGCAATCAGCCAATCACAAATGCATATACGTATAGTCTGTGAATTCTTGCACATGCTCAGTAGGATCTGGTGACTCAAAAAGTGTAAATATAAAAGTGTGCAAAATTTTTTTTAATGGAAGTAAATTGGAAAGTTGTTTAAAATTACATGCTGTATCTGAATCATGAAAATTTAATTTAACCTGAGTGCCCCTTTAATAGTACTATAAAAAAAAAAAAAGACAGCTTACTTTCTAATTTCCTGCTCATTACAAAGTGCTTTAAGTTTGCAGCAGTACCCTCGATGTGGTGAAATTATGGCTCGCGTGCCAAGAGAGAGGCCTCTGCTTCCCAGCTGTTGCACACGTGCCATAGTTTTGCCATCGCTGATATAGAGTATACATATCAGTATCAGTAGATCTTTCAGTGTGTGAATCCTTTCCCCTCACACAGCATCAACATCATCACGAGATGTATCTTGTAATTTGCAAAACACTGTCAATATGTACACACAATCAGATGAGGCTGGTACTGAGTTAATCCCCTTTTTTTTTAAATACATATCATTAGCATTGGCATCAGATGGACCGGCTACTGGCATTATATATTTTTTCCCCATCAGCTGCACTTGGGAGTTTGTAAACATATCTCCTGCTACACACATTATCAGTTGAGACTTGTATCAGGAAAATCCCTCTTAACTATATACATAGCAGCACTCTTTCAGTAGACACACACATCTTCAGATTGACTTGTACTTGGAGTATTTTTACTCTGTATATAAATTCCACTTTCCTGTATACACAGAGATCAGATTTAGGAAAATATACCCCATTTCCAATTAATGGATTAGTGCTTTGATAGCAAGAATTAAACTTTTCACCATATCTTAACTTGTGAGTGAGGCAAGGGTCTATTTTTTTTTTTTAACCTTCATAAAAATTAGGAAATTCCTCTGCAACTATTTATCTTTTATTGTTATTGTGGTAGACTGTGAACATGAACAATTAGTCCTGCACTTGGCAACTGAGGGACTTTTTCTACTGTTAGGACTGGGATTAGGAGCTAAACTGTTGCACCATAGTAACATAAGAACTCTCATACAGCCCAAAAAAAACTCAAATAGAAAAATTAGGTGTGATTTAATACTATGAGCATAAGAGGCACATGCCTCCACTCTAGATAATAGAGATATGAGTATTGGCTTCACACCAAGGGTGTATAAGTATCAGAGTTTGTGATATCTTGGTCACAAGTAACTGGTAATTTTGAAGAAGAGTATGCAAATCTAAATAACTTTCCAATTTATTTCTATTATCTAATTTGGTTTGTTTTCTTTGTATCCTTTGTTGAAAAGAATACCTAGGTAGGCTTAGAAGCTGCTACTTGATGGCTATACAAAGAAAAAAGGTTTTCAGCTTGCTCCTAGTAATGTATTACTGCTCCTTCAAAAAAGGATAACTAATAGAACATTTGAAAGTTGTTCAAAATTGTATGTTCTATCTTAATCATTTAAGAAAAAATTTGGGTTTCATGTCGCTTTAAATGGATACTGAACCCACATTTTTTTTTTCATGATTCAGATAGAGCATGTCATTTTAAGCAACTTTCTGATTTACTCCTATTATCAATTTTTTTGTTCTCTTGGTATCTTTATTTGAAAAAGCAGGAATGTAAGCTTACAAGCCGGCCCATCTTTGGTTCATCACCTGTGTAGTGCTTGCTAATTGGTGGTTAAATATAGCCACCAATCAGCAAGCGCTACCCAAGGTGCTGAACCAGAAATTGGCCGGCTCATAAACTTACATTCCTGTGTTTTCAAATAAAGATACCAACAGAACAAAGAAAAATTGATAATAGGAGTACATTAGAAAGTTGCTTAAAGGGACACTGAACCCAAAATTTTTCTTTTGCGATTCAGATAGAGCATGACATTTTCAGCAACTTTCTAATTTACTCCTATTATCAAATTTTCTTCATTCTCTTGGTATCTTTATTTGAAATGCAAAAATGTAAGTTTAGATGCCGGCCCATTTTTGGTGAACAACCTTGGTTGTCCTTGATTGGTGGATAAATGCATCCACCAATTAAAGTGCTGTCCAGAGTTCTCAAACCAAAAACTAGCTTAGATGCCGTTTTTTCAAATAAAGATACCAAGAGAATGAAGACAATTTGATAATAAGAGTAAATTAGAAAGTTGCTTAAAATTTTATGTTCTATCTGAATCACAAAAGAAAAAAAAAATTGGGTTCAGTGTCCCTATAAAATTGCATGCTCTATCTGAATTGTTAAAGAAAAAAATTGGGTTCAGTATCCATTTTAATATGGCGAAAATGACCAAGTAGTAAAGTTTGTCCCTGGGAGAAACTGAACAATTACATTGAAATAATTGAGTTAAAGGCATGAGTTTGGTTCTGTGACAAAGGTAGTTCTGTCACTTTTTTATCATTTAAGGGGCATTATTGAAGCCATACACATATCCAATACACTTAGCATTTCCTACCTATACTCTTGTATAGTTCTAAACCTCATTCTTGTTTATGCTGTTTCCATTATGTTTTATTTGCATCCAACGTATATGTATAAGGACATAATAGATATATAATATTTTTATAATATTTGGTAGCTTTTCTAGATGACATTTGATGTCTGTCTATATTTTGCAGGGACGCATGGAGTATCTGGTGAAGTGGAAGGGCTGGTCCCAGAAGTAAGTTGTGTTTATGCAACATCTTATTTGCAATTTATGAATAATAATAGTCATATCTTGCTCAACCATAGTAGTCTAGTGCTGACATACTGTTATTTTGCTTGCAGGTACAGTACCTGGGAGCCAGAAGAGAATATTCTGGATGCAAGGCTAGTGGCAGCATTTGAGGACAGGTACAGTTCTTCTTCCCTGCAAATTTGGCCTTCATATTCCTGTGATCATTATTACTGATTTATAATTCTGGTTTAATTATATTTTTTACAGAGAGCGAGAGAGGGAACTTTATGGACCTAAAAAACGTGGTCCCAAACCTAAAACTTTCCTTTTAAAGGTAAGAGACTCTATTGATTGATTATCCTAAGAAAAGAGTAGTAGCATTCTGGAAAGGGTCTTTTTTTTTTTTTTTTTTTCAAGCTTTGCATATTAGATATAACAGCAATAAAGCGCAACATTGCAAACTATCTACATAAAAGAAAAAATGTGTTAAAATTATTTTTATTTTATCACCTTTACTTTCACCAGTTAGGGGTATATATAAATGAGCTCACTCTCAGTGGTAGATATAAAATAGCTTTGGCACTGATCAAGCAATCAGGGTGAAGATATTGTAGGATAAGTCTGGTGGATGAGTTCCAGACTCTCTTGCGAAGTGGTGGAAACACCCCCCCAAAACAAAACAAAAAAACAAACCCCAAAACCCAACATTATTCACGCAGTTATGGGAAAGGAATGCAAAATAAAATTTAAAAATGAAAGTATACTGTATTTTTTTTTTTTTTTTATTGCTCTGCATAATTAAACATTTTGGGCTAGATTACACGTGGAGCGCTAATTTATTGCACGTCCGTAAATGGGCAAATTCGCCCATTACAAGTGGCTGGTTATTGCTTTTGCAAGCTTGCAGTAGTAATTACCGCTCAAAAGATTAACCAGAGCTCAGCCCTCCGGTTAATTTTCAAAATAACAACCCCCAAAAAAATAATATAATTATATATTTTTTTAGTAAAAATAAATAAATGTAGTTTTGTTTTTTTTAATTAAGAAAAAAAATGGTGTGTATTATTATTATTATTATTATTATTATAATGTATGTGTGTGTATATATATATATATATATAATATATATATATATATTATTATTATTATTATTATTATTATTATTATTATATTTTTTTTTTTTTTTTTTTTTTTTTTTTTTTTTAAGGGACGCTCAATCAAAATTAATCTTTCATTATTAAGATAGAGCATGCTATTTTAAACAACTTTCCAAATTACTTCATTTAACAAAATGTGCACAGTCTTTTTATATTTAAACATTTTGAGTCTCCAGCTCCTACTGAGCATGTGCAAGAAATAAGTGTGTATGCATTTTTGAATGGCTGATGGCTGTCACATGGTACGGGTATGCATTTGTGATTGGCTGATGGCTGTCACATGGTAAAGGGGGAGTTGAAAAAGACATAACTTTTAAAATTGTCAGGAAAAAAAATCTACTACTCATTTGAAGTTCAGACTAAGTGCTATTGCATTGTCTTGTTATCTTGCATTTGTTGATTATGCAAATCTACTGTGTTGACTGGTCCTTTAATAAAAAAACACAGCAGAAAGCAGTTATGAGGGGTTAAAGTTGGGGGGTACGAGGTGTTAGAATAAAAAATGGCACTGACAAGTGCATATACTAGCAGTTTATGGAAACTGTGTGTTCCCTGTAAAATATGCTTATATACATATACAGTGTGTGTGTGTATATATGTGTATATATATATATATATATATATATATATTATATAAAAACAAATCAAAAGAAGGCGCTCATAGTGTAGTACAGTCTTTTTAAAAGGACAAGGGTGGTAAATGTGTATTGAAATTAACTCACATTTCTTGAAGCACTTTCAAGTGCTGTAATCGCAGGCCAGATATTCAAAAGTAGTCTGGCTAACTCGCCTCCTGTGTCAGGAACCAGATAATAGGTCTCGTCCTCCTCGGCTAGCTGGTACGACTGGATCCAAAGGAATGGTGTAATGCCAGCTAATATAACCGCATCATTACCCAGACCAAAAAGTGTACAAAAATGTTTGATAAAAATTGTGTTTATTTTATCAAAACACATAGACAGCGACGTGTTTCACAGTGGACACACTGTTTCATCAGGCTCTAGTGTGTCCACTGTGAAACGCGTCGCTGTCTATGTGTTTTAATACAATAAACACAATTTTTATCCAACATTTTTGTACACTTTTTAGTCTGGGTAATGATGCGGTTATATTAACTGGCATTACACCATTCCTTTGGATCCAGTCGTACCAGCTAGCCGAGGAGGACGAGACCTATTATCTGGTTCCTGACACAGGAGGTGAGTTAGCCAGACTACTTTTGAATATCTGGCCTGCGATTACAGCACTTGAAAGTCCTTCAAGAAATGTGAGTGAATTTCAATACACATTTACCACACTTGTCCTTTTAAAGACTGTACTACGCTATGGGTGCCTTCTTTTGATTTGTTTGATTATGTTATAGTGTTCACAGTAATATTTTAAAGCATTAATACACTCTCTTGCTAGGTGCACCTATAATCTTTCCTTACTGAAAGTATTTGTTTTATAATTATATACATATATATTTACAATCTTCTAAGACAAAGCAGAGAAGAAAGGGCGCCTCCTAGTGTAGCCAGTATATCACAAATGAGGAGTATAGAACAATATACATACTCACAATGTAGAAAGGCAGAGATAATGCCTAAGAAAACGGTCTGGGAACTTCACAGTGTCCCAGCAAACTGTGCACTATACTGTGGCTGCTCCTCCCAAATCGGAGTGAAGATCTGTAGAAGTAGAGATATAGAAAACAAGGGGTCGCCCTCTTGTTTTCTATATATTTACAATCTTCTGCCTATCGTTGGTAATTTACCCCCTTTGCTGTGGTAGTTCTCATGGCATGAGAACGAGGCTCCCATTGGAGCCTATGAAAGCGGCAAAGCCTTGCACCTAACTTGTAATACCAGCGCACATTTGCGTGCGTTGGTATTACTAAGTGGAGCGCAAATATCGCTTTTGCGGAATCAATATTTTGCACTCCACTTATAATCTAGCCCATATTATAAACATACATTTTAAGTTTAATGTACCTATTATTATGTTTTATAAATGGAATTAAGCAATCTATGTAGAAAACTAGGTTGACTTTACAATGGGATTATAAGTGTAGTGCTTTACAGTTTGACATTCCACTGCTCATTCAGGTTGATTACTTTGTATCTGGTAACTCAAGGGGTTTTCATTTTATTTTACTCCCTCAGGCACAAGCCAAAGCCAATGCAAAGACTTATGAGTTCAGAAGTGAATCCTCACGGGGTGTGAGAGTGCCATACCCAGGGCGTCCTCCACAGGAACTGCCATCTAGATCAAGGGAAGGTTTGAGGAGCATTCCCACCTCTTCACAGGGGAGTAGTACTTCTAGAGGCGACCTCTTCAGGGAAAGTTTTGGAAGGGAGGAAGTCGGCGAAGACCCATATCCCCTTAAATTAAAAAAGAGAAAGAGGTGTAAACATGGAAATGACCTACACAAAATTGACCATCTGTCTATGAGGGCATCTCCTACCACAGCACCAGCACAACTAGAGCAGGCAGGTTGCTCTGCAAGGGTGGAAGACGTTGGACCAGGAAAGTACCACTCTACTCATAGTGTCATCCAGTTAGCTAGGCGACAGGACACAGAATTGGGCTCCCCCAGCCAGATGGCATCTGGCTATTTCTATCGGGAGCGTGGATTGACACAAACTGTACAGGAAACATCAGAGCAGCCTAGCACAGACACTCACCAACAAAGGACAAAACACAAAGCAGACTTCATGTCCGCCAAGTGTCAAGAGACTGGGGTCCATAGAAATAGGCACAGCTCTGGACACCAGGAACAATTGTCCGACTTTTATAGAGGAGCACTGAGTACCCATGGTGGAAAACCATCCCTGATTGCCAGAATACCTGTCTCTAGGATCCTTGGGGAACCAGAAGAGGAACCATGGAGACCTCCAGTGGACAACTTTGAGAAAGTTGTAGTGACAGATGTGACCTCAAATTTTTTGACGGTGACAATAAAGGAGAGTAATACAGACCAAGGATTTTTTAAGGAAAAAAGATGAGTTTTTTTTTTTATAAATATATATACATACAATATGTATGTATGTATGTGTGTGTGTGTGTATATATGTGTGTGTATATACAAATATATGCACACCTTATACCCAGTATTTCTCTGGACAGTATGGTAAGAAATGTCACCATTGTTTGTTTTATTCTCTTGTTGATATACTGACCTAAAATGTTTGTATTAGCTGTAAATATGTTATTTAAATAATATAATGATACAGAAGTCTATAATTCACCCTTCATTTTCAAAGCTTTTTCTCCTATTTATAATCCACAGATTATCTGACTATATTGTGTTATATATATATATATATATATATATATATATATATATATATATATATATATATATATATATATAATCTATCACGCCTATTTTCCTGGGGGGAAATCTTAAATACATTGTAAGTGTATTTGTAGCAGTTGCTTGTACAGTCATATCTTTTAAGATCTTTTGATTTAGACACACACACCCCGCCTGTGTTTGTGAAAGGTGCGTAGCAACAATGGTGTATTGCAATTTACACTGACATCAAATGTTGTTAATGTCCTTAATCCCTAGAAATTATTGGTTACCTTGGCTGCAGGTGTTTTTATTTCTCATCTTACTCACACAAATTAATTATATAAAATATATATATATATATATATATATATATATATATATATATATATATATATTTATCTTATTGATTTACATTTGAGACATATCTTCACCATAATTTTAATATATACACACATTTTCCATCTTTGAAACAGAGAAAAATATATATATATATATATATTTAGGGCTGCACGGTTTGTTGCGTTTTGAAGCCGCGGTTTAAAAACCACGAGAGAGTGCCATTTTTATACCCGCCCCCTCTGGCATACAGGAGGGGGCTCTTATAGACTAGCCCTCCGCTGCTGAGTAAACCGGGTCTGTCTCTCCCTGTGAAAGCACCTTCTCTCCCCTCTCACTATGGCTGTCTGGACTCCTGGACAACCTTCTGCATGATCACTGGGTGCGTGTACAGGCTGAGCTAATGGGAAAGCCTAACCCTGACATCGGAACCAGAACCTTGTGGAGCACTCAATGGTCTCAGTAATTATGAATCAGATTTAGCCCCATCCTTGCACAGCATTTGCTTCCTTTAGTGCTCTCCCCTGTTCCCACTTATGTGCACTCCTGTCAGAGTATCCAGGGGATAGGCTATGTAATTTGCCTTTCTTCAGCGCACATCTTAGTTAATAGGGAGTGAGCCTGGCTGCTTACGTAGAAAGCGGGTGGGGCCGCTTTCTACATGGGATAGAACACTGACCAGGAAGTCAATCGAGGGCGGAGAGACGGCGCTGTCAATAGAAAAAGTAATAATTAAAAATATATAATTTTACAATTAATTTTTTGTTATTAAAAGTTAGCGATTTCATATATTAGCGCATAGGCTACATATAATAATGATCCGAGACCCGCAACTTTACCTTCACTTTAAAGTGGAATCTTGGGAATTTGAAAATGTCACTGTTTGTTTTGTTCTAATTTATTTCTGACAAACAGACCATAACACAGGTATTTAAAGCATCTGCTATACAATTAATTAACATTTTCTGCACTTTGTGAAAGATCTTAGCACTGAAATGTATGTTTAACAGTTATTTTAAAAAAATCCCGATTAAATTGCAATCGCGATTTTTTTTTTTGGGGGGGGTGTCCAAAATCGCGATTTTAATTTTTTTCACATATCGCCCAGCCCTTATATATATATATATATATATATATATATACACACATACATACATACATTTGTTTTTTGTTTTTTTATCTCTAATAGTTCTGACTTTTACATCCATACTTTGCTCCTTAGCCCTCACCCCCAGCTAACTTACATTCTTTGGATTCCAGGAAGGTTTGGGAGTCTGACAAATTTAGTTGCCATTATAATTCCACTGCCAATGAGTATGTCTTCAGTTAACTCTCCCAGGAAGGTACAACCTCAAAAGTTTTACATCTGTCCTGTATCAAAGCCATTGTAAAGCAGTGAGACTATAGTTTACCAGGAACAAAAAGTCACTAGTCCTCTCAATATTAACAATATGATGGAGCCTAAAATTGTATTTATCACTTTATTTTCCTTACTAGTGTGGGCATAGCAGAAATGTTTAGTCTTACATATTCCTGACATTACCATGCATAGTTTGTTACAGCTTTATTCTTTATTATGCTATGACAGACCATTGTATACTACAATACTAGTGTTCTCCCCAGGACCTTTTTAGCAGGTGCACCACCCGGCTGATTTAACTGACCACACAGCTACAATTTTAGCCAATATTAAGCTAAAATTATCTAATAAATTAAGTAATTAATTGTGCTTTGCAGAGCAGAAAATTATATAATATTGGAAAATATTACACTGCCCCCACCCGGTTAGCAACATTTTCTGTGGAGAACACTCAAAATGCATTAGTGCTGACTTCTATGAGGATGTTCATGTATAAAGGAAGACTCATATGTCTAGAATCCTGCAGTGATGATGATGATTATATTAATATTTTTGTTTTCACAAAAAAAACTAAAAAAAAAAATGCAATAGCCTTTTTCTCTTTTCAAAACAATTTTTATACATTTATTTGCAAGTCGACTTGAAAGTATAAACTATATTTTGTGTAATTAAGATTTATGGTACAGCATTTTGCAAAAAATAATAATAATAATGGAGCACGAATCTCTTAATACATTTAACTAAATAAATCTTAGGCGCCCTGGATCAAAAAACAAACAAAATATTTTGTACATTTAAATCTTAAAATAGATCTGCAGGGGTGGAAAACAATATTTAGGGCTCGATTTATCAAGCAAGGACCTGGACAAGGGCGTACATATGTGCCCCTGTCCGCCCCAGCTAATCTCTGGCGGGCAGCAATCTGTTGACTGAATTCAGTATTGCACATGAGCGCTATTTTGTGTTTGCATGCAACACCGCCCTCTGCCTGCGCACAGCCAGTCATGCGTGGGCAGGAGCTGTCAGTCTCCCTGGTCGGACAAGATCGGGGAGATTGAAATTCGCCACCTAAGAGGTGGAGAAGAGGGTAGGAAGCAGCTTGATAAATACTGACTGCAGGTTTTTTTGTGAGAAACTTCAGTCACAGGGGAGCAAAAGGCTCGATAAATTGAGCCCATAGAGTCAGAAGTAAAATTTTAGGGTCCATTTTTGTTTAAGTGCATATTTTCCCTTTTAAAATGAGACTTCTGAATCTACTGAAACCGAAAAGTACATAATTTTCATGTGTGTTTTTTTTTTACCCCATATCTGTCCTTTGTCATAAAAGAGGTATGTGATCACTTTAATATACTGCCACCACGGTATTAAAAAAAGCTGACATTGTAATTTCCTGTTGATATTTGCACTGTATTACTTTTTTGTCAGTGTTTCTGCTTGTGACTGATGTATTAGTACTATGACATATGACACAAGGGGTGGTGTACCCAAGCTTTGTGCCATTACAGATAGTTACCCAGCCTGTATTTTACCTGCAGCTTCCAGTATCAGCCTGTCTTTAGCCCTGTAGTATGGGCAGGGTTATCTCACTTGCATGTACATAGGAAAACTGTATGCAAAGTGTCCTTCAGGAATTATCCATTGGCCAGCTGTTTTACCTAATATGGACATAGATGAATAAGCCCTAGGAAAAAAAATGCACTGCTTCTTTCCAATTTGTTTTATTTCCTAAATTAAAACTTTATATTAACTATCATTTCAAAGCTAAAGCTATGTGTTGTTTTATAGGTTAAAAATGTAATCTTTTGTAAAAACAGAAAAAATGCTTTTAAAAAAAAAACAAAGGCTTTTCTTTGTTATAACAATCACTTATGTTTAAATTATGTTCTTACAGTGTGCTTTCCATGGCACTAATTATAATTGCAAAAAAAGTGTCCCAAGAACTATGTTGTGTATGTGCTTTCAGTAATATACAATCTTATACACTACAATTTATAATAAAATACGTCAGTTTGAGCCATATATTTAAAGGGACATTAAAAGTATTTGGCACTTTCCTATTATACAGGACAGCACGCGCCAACAGGAAAAAGAGATCACGTGAGTCACAGAGCATGGGTCAGCCTGTGTAGGAGATCATGATGACCATGCACAGCACAAGACCCAGCATGAGCTGAGGAAGGTGCAGTAGCTACAGCCGATCTGCACAGTGCTAATTCTCACATGACTTTATGGTTAACGGTGGCTCATACCTGGTGCCTTTGCCAAGTAGACTTAAGTTGCTGCCCTATATATTATTGTATTGCTACCTCTCTGACACACAAGGGGTTAATCTGTGCAGCACAACCGGCTCTGATAGTGCATGCTGTGGGCATGTCACTGTGCCTAGATTTTATTATGGGAATGTATGTAGATATATATATTTCAAGTCCTAAGCTACTAGCCAGGCCAAAATATTGCTCGCTACTGATCCCACCAATCATCGACCCACTACCTCACACACTCTTTACATATGTTTTGCCATTTCGAAACACCTTATTGTGTAGTAATAGTTTTTAATATTTATTTTAAACCATAACAAATGAAGTCATTTTAATACAGTTATTAAAAATGCCCAATCTGTGTTTTTTCTTTGCATGGGTAGTAACCTGGACAACTAACCATGGGTGGCCTTTAGCTTGATAAAGGGAAAATCAGTTGAAATAGCTGATTTTGCCTGTGGAAACTGTCACCTGCTGTATACTGATCTTGTTAATACTGCATTATTTGCAATGGAAAAGCTATGTTAAGCTTTTTCAAAAGAAAATGGCAGTGGGGTAGAAGAAAAAGTATCCCTGCAGTTACTTTGAATACTAAAAACTTATTGGCTTGCCTGAATACATTATCCTTTTAAGGGAACTATCTGCTAAAAATATCTATGAGTTCAGAACATTCCTTATTTCCCCACAATATTCCTTTAAATGAATGTTTTAAGCACATTCTCCTAATTTACAACATGACTAGTATAACGGAAAGCAAAAATCTCTGAAAAGCCCTCAAAATCTCTTAAGCTATCTTTGTTACTCAAGTTTTTATGTATACAGCTCCAAAATTCTCCCACCTAAATTCAGAAATGCTACTAAATTGGTACTGGCGACCAGTCAGCCTTCTTTATTTACATATGGCCTACAATACCCTCATTTTGTATTGTCCCCAGATCTCAAATCAGCCAGATCAGGGCCCTACTTATCTCACATAAGCCACACTTATGTTGATGATGCCTCGCCACTCTGCCTCTCCGTGACGTCTGTGCTTCTCAGCACCTCCACACCAACACAACTGTGCTCCACCTTGAACGCAACTGCTGCACCTACATGCCCAGCCTTTAATAGTAAGTGAATGAGGATTTAACATCTACTCACTATCACTACTCGCCACAGTTAAATTTTAAGTTTTATGTAGGTGTGAATAAAAAGCTGTAAAATAAGAATGCTTAGACATATTAATAATTTATTTTTTATCAATTAACAAAATGCAAAGTTAGTGAAAGGAAGAAAAATACAAATTTGACAGCTAGGTTGTTTACTAGTGTAAAGGGTGAAATAATTGCGCTGTATACCCCTCCTCACACCAGAATTTTTTTTTAAAAAAATACTAAAAGGAAGTACTAAAAGCTTAATCCTTAAAGGGACAGTAAAGTCCAAATTAACTTTCATGATTCATATAGGACATGTCATTTTAAACAACTTTTATCATCAAATTTGCTTTGTTCCTAGGTAGGCTCATAGACTGATTTCTAAGGCCTAGATTTGGAGTTTGGCGTTAGCCGTGAAAACCAGCGTTAGAGGCTCCTAACGCTGGTTTTAGGCTACCGCCGGTATTTGGAGTCACTCAAAATAGGGTCTAACGCTCACTTTTCATCCGCGACTTTTCCATACCGCAGATCCCCTTACGTAAATTGCGTATCCTATCTTTTCAATGGGATCTTTCTAACTCCGGTATTTAGAGTCGTTTCTGAAGTGAGCGTTAGACATCTAACGACAAAACTCCAGCCGCAGGAAAAAAGTCAGTAGTTAAGAGCTTTCTGGGCTAACGCCGGTTTATAAAGCTCTTAACTACTGTGCTCTAAAGTACACTAACACCCATAAACTACCTATGTACCCCTAAACCGAGGTCCCCCCACATCGCCGACACTCGAATAAATTTTTTTTAACCCCTAATCTGCCGACCGCCACCTACGTTATCCTTATGTACCCCTAATCTGCTGCCCCTAACACCGCCAACGCCTGTATTATATTTATTAACCCCTAATCTGCCCCCCACAACGTCGCCTCCACCTGCCTACACTTATTAACCCCTAATCTGCCGACCGGAGCTCACCGCTATTCTAATAAATGTATTAACCCCTAAAGCTAAGTCTAACCCTAACACTAACACCCCCCTAAATGAAATATAATTTACATCTAACGAAATTAATTAACTCTTATTAAATAAATTATTCCTATTTAAAGATAAATACTTACCTGTAAAATAAATCCTAATATAGCTACAATATAAATTATAATTATATTATAGCTATTTTAGGATTTATATTTATTTTACAGGTAACTTTGTATTTATTTTAACCAGGTACAATAGCTATTAAATAGTTAAGAACTATTTAATAGCTAAAATAGTTAAAATAATTACAAATTTACCTGTAAAATAAATCCTAACCTAAGTTACAATTAAACCTAACACTACCCTATCAATAAATTAATTAAATAAACTACCTACAATTACCTACAATTAACCTAACACTACACTATCAATAAATTAATTAAATACAATTCCTACAAATAAATACAATTAAATAAACTAGCTAAAGTATAAAAAAGAACTAAGTTACAAAAAATAAAAAAATATTTACAAAACATAAGAAAAATATTACAACAATTTTAAACTAATTACCCTATTCTAAATTACAAAAGTTCAAAGCTCTTTTACCTTACCAGCCCTGAACAGGGCCCTTTGCGGGGCATGCCCCAAAGAATTCAGCTCTTTTGCCTGTAAAAAAAAAACATACAATACCCCCCCCCCCCAACATTACAACCCACCACCCACATACCCCTAATCTAACCCAAACCCCCCTTAAATAAACCTAACACTAAGCCCCTGAAGATCTTCCTACCTTATCTTCACCCTGCCAGGTTCACCGATCCGTCCTGAAGAGTTCCTCCGATGTCCTGATCCAAGCCCAAGCGGGGGGCTGAAGAGGTCCATGATCCGGCTGAAGTCTTCATCCAAGCGGGAGCTGAAGAGGTCCATGATCCGGCTGAAGTCTTCATCCAAGCGGGAGCTGAAGAGGTCCATGATCCGGATGAAGTCTTCTATCAACGGCATCTTCAATCTTCTTTCTTCCGGATCCATCTTGCAGACCTCCGACGCGGAACATCCTCTTCTCCCGACGCCTACTAGCTGAATGACGGTTCCTTTAAGGGACGTCATCCAAGATGGCGCCCTCGAATTCCGATTGGCTGATAGAATCCTATCAGCCAATCGGAATTAAGGTAGGAATATTCTGATTGGCTGATGGAATCAGCCAATCAGAATCAAGATCAATCCGATTGGCTGATCCAATTAGCCAGTCAGATTGAGCTTGCATTCTATTGGCTGATCGGAACAGCCAATAGAATGCGAGCTCAATCTGATTGGCTGATTGGATCAGCCAATCGGATTGAACTTGATTCTGATTGGCTGATTCCATCAGCCAATCAGAATATTCCTACCTTAATTCCGATTGGCTGATAGAATCCTATCAGCCAATCGGAATTCGAGGGACGCCATCTTGGATGACGTCCCTTAAAGGAACCGTCATTCGGCTAGTAGGCGTCGGGAGAAGAGGATGTTCCGCGTCGGAGGTCTGCAAGATGGATCCGGAAGAAAGAAGATTGAAGATGCCGTTGATAGAAGACTTCATCCGGATCATGGACCTCTTCAGCTCCCGCTTGGATGAAGACTTCAGCCGGATCATGGACCTCTTCAGCCCCCCGCTTGGGCTTGGATCAGGACATCGGAGGAGCTCTTCAGGACGGATCGGTGAACCTGGCAGGGTGAAGATAAGGTAGGAAGATCTTCAGGGGCTTAGTGTTAGGTTTATTTAAGGGGGGTTTGGGTTAGATTAGGGGTATGTGGGTGGTGGATTGTAATGTTGGGGGGGGGTATTGTATGTTTTTTTTTTTACAGGCAAAAGAGCTGAATTCTTTGGGGCATGCCCCGCAAAGGGCCCTGTTCAGGGCTGGTAAGGTAAAAGAGCTTTGAACTTTTGTAATTTAGAATAGGGTAGGGCATTTTTTTATTTTGGGGGTCTTTGTTATTTTATTAGGGGGCTTAGAGTAGGTGTAATTAGTTTAAAATTGTTGTAATATTTTTCTTATGTTTGTAAATATTTTTTGTAACTTAGTTCTTTTTTATTTTTTGTACTTTAGCTAGTTTATTTAATTGTATTTATTTGTAGGAATTGTATTTAATTAATTTATTGATAGTGTAGTGTTAGGTTAATTGTAGGTAATTGTAGGTAGTTTATTTAATTAATTTATTGATAGTGTAGTGTTAGGTTTAATTGTAACTTAGGTTAGGATTTATTTTACAGGTAAATTTGTAATTATTTTAACTATTTTAGCTATTAAATAGTTCTTAACTATTTAATAGCTATTGTACCTGGTTAAAATAAATACAAAGTTGCCTGTAAAATAAATATAAATCCTAAAATAGCTATAATATAATTATAATTTATATTGTAGCTATATTAGGATTTATTTTACAGGTAAGTATTTATCTTTAAATAGGAATAATTTATTTAATAAGAGTTAATTAATTTCGTTAGATGTAAATTATATTTAACTTAGGGGGGTGTTAGGGTTAGGGTTAGACTTAGCTTTAGGGGTTAATACATTTATTAGAATAGCGGTGAGCTCCAGTCGACAGATTAATAATTGAATAATTGAAGTTAGGTGTCGGCGATGTTAGGGAGGGCAGATTAGGGGTTAATAAGTGTAGGCAGGTGGAGGCGACGTTGTGGGGGGCAGATTAGGGGTTAATAAATATAATATAGGGGTCGGCGATGTTAGGGCAGCAGATTAGAGGTACATAGGGATAATGTAAGTAGCGGCGGTTTACGGAGTGGCAGATTAGGGGTTAATAATATGCAGGGGTCAGCGATAGCGGGGGTGGCAGATCAGGGGTTAATAAGTGTAAGGTTAGGGGTGTTTAGACTCGGGGTACATGTTAGGGTGTTAGGTGCAGAGGTAGGAAGTGTTACCGCATAGCAAACAATGGGGCTGCGTTAGGAGCTGAACGCGGCTTTTTTGCAGGTGTTCGGTTTTTTCCCAGCTCAAACAGCTCCATTGTTTCCTATGGGGGAATCGTGCACGAGCACGTTTTTGAGGCTGGCCGCTTGCATAAGCAACTCTGGTATCGAGAGTTGAAGCTGCGTTAAAAATGCTCTACGCTCCTTTTTTGGAGCCTAACGCAGCCTTTATGTGGAATCTCAATACCAGAGTTATTTTTATGGTGCGGCCAGAAAAAAGCCGGCGTTAGTTTTTCGTGTCGTTACCTACAAAACTCCAAATCTAGCCGTTAGACTCTGCAGGCTTCCTCTTATCTCACTGTCTGGCTATAAATGGATAATAATATGCACTGTTTGTTCATGTTTGTCATATAGATAACATTGTGCTCACTTCTGTGGAGTTATGCAGGAGTCAGCACTAATTGTCTGAAATGCAAGTTTGTAAACAGCCCTGAGATAAGGGGGCAATCTGCAGAGGCTTAGATACAAGGTAATCACAGGTAAAAAGTATATTAATATAACAGTGTTGGATATGCAAAACGGGAATGGGTAATAAAATAATTATCTATCTCTTTAAACATTTAACATTTTTTGTGTAGACTGTCCCTTTGATATAAAAATTATTTAAATATACATTTAATTTCTCTTAAATATTATAAAAGATCAGTGCGCAATAATTAAGAAACTGTCAGTCCAAGATTAATAAAAAAGTTTTCTATTAATCGGTTGGTGAAACTAACATATCAATACAAATACAATATGTTAATTTTGGTTCATTAAAAAAATAAAAAGCCTAATCATCTGAAAAATAGATTATTTCTCCTGTTAAGTGTGGTCAGTCCACGGGTCATCATTACTTCTGGGATATTATCTCCTCCCCTACAGGAAGTGCAAGAGGATTCACCCAGCAGAGCTGCTATATAGCTCCTCCCCTCTACGTCACCTCCAGTCATTCTCTTGCACCCAACGAATAGATAGGATGTGTGAGAGGACTGTGGTGATTTTAATTAGTTTATTACCTTCAATCAAAAGTTTGTTATTTTATAATAGCACCGGAGTGTGTTATTCATTCTCTGGTAGAATTTGAAGAAGAATCTACCTGAGTTTTTTCTATGATTTTAGCCGGAGTAGTTAAGATCATATTGCTGTTTCTCGGCCATCTGAGGAGAGGTAAACTTCAGATCAGGGGACAGCGGGCAGATTAATCTGCAAAGAGGTATGTAGCAGTTTATTATTTTCTGACATGGAATTGATGAGAAAACCCTGCCATACCGTTATAATGTAAACTCAGCCTTAAATACAGTAGATGTATCTGGTATCAGGCTGTCATGTATGTATATTTCACACTTCAGTATTCTGGGGAATGGTACTTCACTGGATTTATACTGTATGCATAGACTTAACCTAATTTGCAGGGACTTGCAATAGGTTTTTAAATAACAATTAATTTATTGAGGTTAAACGTTTTTTTGCTGGCATGTAAAATCGTTTATTTCTCTGAGGTACTGGGTGAAAAAATGTTTTGGGCACTGTTTTTTCCACTTGGCAATAGTTTTGTTTAAATTTAAACAGTTTACTGATCTCTCTCACTGTTATGTGTGAGGGGGAGGGGCCATTTTTGGCGCTTTTACTACGCATCAAAAAACTCAGTCAGAGGTTCATTTTCTTCCTGCATGATCCGGTTCATCTCTACAGAACTCAGGGATCTTCAAAGCTTGTTTTGAGGGAGGTAATCATTCACAGCAGAGCTGTGAAGATTGTAGTTGACTGTGATAAAAAACGTTTATTTGTGTATTTTTTCTGCTGTCAGGGTTAGTTATCCTTTGCTAATGGGAACAATCCTTTGCTAAAATTGTATATTTCTTACAAAGATTTGATGCTATAATTTATTTATTTCAACTGTCATAATTTTTTCTGTGCTTCTTATAGGCACAGTTCGTTTTCATATTATTGTAAATTACTTGAAAAGCATTTCCAAGTTGTAAGTTAATTGCTAGTGTGTTAAACATGTCTGATTCAGAGGAAGATACATGTGCTATATGTGCTAATGCCAAAGTGGAGCCCAATAGAAATTTATGTACTA
Source organism: Bombina bombina (assembly GCF_027579735.1). Classification (NCBI taxonomy): domain Eukaryota; kingdom Metazoa; phylum Chordata; class Amphibia; order Anura; family Bombinatoridae; genus Bombina; species Bombina bombina. Next base: position 1,461,470,606 of record NC_069499.1, on the reverse strand, counting down.
ACTGTATTGATGCTACTTTAAATAAAAGTCAGTCTGTACAAATTGAACATATTTCACCAAACAACGAGGGGAGAGTTATGCCGACTAACTCGCCTCACGTGTCAGTACCTGCATCTCCCGCTCGGGAGGTGCGTGATATTGTAGCGCCGAGTACATCTGGGCGGCCATTACAAATCACATTACAGGATATGGCTACTGTTATGACTGAAGTTTTGGCTAAATTACCAGAACTGAGAGGTAAGCGTGATCACTCTGGGGTGAGAACAGAGTGCGCTGATAATATTAGGGCCATGTCAGACACTGCGTCACAGGTGGCAGAACATGAGGACGGAGAACTTCATTCTGTGGGTGACGGTTCTGATCCAAACAGACTGGATTCAGATATTTCAAATTTTAAATTTAAGCTGGAAAACCTCCGTGTATTACTAGGGGAGGTATTAGCGGCTCTGAATGATTGTAACACAGTTGCAATACCAGAGAAAATGTGTAGGTTGGATAGATATTTTGCGGTACCGGCGAGTACTGATGTTTTTCCTATACCTAAGAGACTTACTGAAATTGTTACTAAGGAGTGGGATAGACCCGGTGTGCCGTTCTCACCCCCTCCGATATTTAGAAAAATGTTTCCAATAGACGCCACCACACGGGACTTATGGCAAACGGTCCCTAAGGTGGAGGGAGCAGTTTCTACTTTAGCTAAGCGTACCACTATCCCGGTGGAGGATAGCTGTGCTTTTTCAGATCCAATGGATAAAAAATTAGAGGGTTACCTTAAGAAAATGTTTGTTCAACAAGGTTTTATATTGCAACCTCTTGCATGTATTGCGCCTGTCACGGCTGCAGCAGCATTTTGGTTTGAGTCTCTGGAAGAGACACTTGAATCATCTACACTAGATGAGATTACACACAAACTTAAAGCCCTTAAGTTAGCTAACTCATTTATTTCAGATGCCGTAGTACATTTAACTAAACTTACGGCTAAGAATTCCGGATTCGCCATTCAGGCACGCAGAGCACTGTAGCTAAAATCCTGGTCAGCTGATGTTACTTCTAAATCTAAATTGCTTAATATACCTTTCAAAGGGCAGACCTTATTCGGGCCCGGGTTGAAAGAGATTATCGCTGACATTACAGGAGGTAAAGGCCATGCCCTGCCTCAGGACAAAGCCAAAGCTAAGGCTAGACAGTCTAATTTTCGTTCCTTTCGTAATTTCAAAGCAGGAGCAGCATCAACTTCCCCTGCACCAAAACAGGAAGGAGCTGTTGCTCGCTACAGACAAGGCTGGAAACCTAACCAGTCCTGGAACAAGGGCAAGCAGGCCAGGAAACCTGCTGCTGCCCCTAAGACAGCATGAATCGAGGGCCCCCGATCCGGGACCGGATCTAGTGGGGGGCAGACTTTCTCTCTTCGCCCAGGCTTGGGCAAGAGATGTTCAGGATCCCTGGGCGTTAGAGATCATATCTCAGGGATATCTTCTGGACTTCAAATCCTCTCCCCCAAGAGGGAGATTTCATCTGTCAAGGTTGTCAACAAACCAAACAAAGAAGGAAGCGTTTCTACGCTGCGTACAAGATCTTTTATTAATGGGAGTGATCCATCCAGTTCCGCGGTCGGAACAAGGACAAGGGTTTTACTCAAATCTGTTTGTAGTTCCCAAGAAAGAGGGAACTTTCAGGCCAATCTTGGATTTAAAGATCCTAAACAAATTCCTAAGAGTTCCATCGTTCAAGATGGAAACTATTCGAACAATTTTGCCCATGATCCAAGAGGGTCAGTACATGACCACAGTGGATTTAAAGGATGCTTACCTTCACATACCGATTCACAGAAATCATTACCGGTATCTAAGATTTGCCTTTCTAGACAGGCATTACCAGTTTGTAGCTCTTCCATTCGGATTGGCTACGGCTCCAAGAATCTTCACAAAGGTTCTGGGTACTCTTCCGCGAGGGTACTAAGACCGCGAGGAATTTCGGTAGCTCCGTACCTAGACGACATTCTGATACAAGCTTTCAAACTGCCAAGTCTCATACAGAGTTAGTACTGGCATTTCTAAGGTCGCATGGATGGAAGGTGAACGAAAAGAAGAGTTCTCTCTTTCCACTCACAAGAGTTCCCTTCTTGGGGACTCTGATAGATTCTGTAGAAATGAAGATTTACCTGACAGAAGACAGGTTAACAAAGCTTCAAAATGCATGCCGTGTCCTTCATTCCATTCAACACCCGTCAGTAGCTCAATGCATGGAGGTGATCGGATTAATGGTAGCGGCAATGGACATAGTCCCCTTTGCACGCCTACATCTCAGACCGCTGCAATTGTGCATGCTAAGTCAGTGGAATGGGGATTACTCAGATTTGTCCCCCACTCTGAATCTGAATCAAGAGACCAGAAATTCTCTTCTATGGTGGCTTTATCGGCCACATCTGTCCAGGGGGATGCCCTTCAGCAGGCCAGACTGGACAATTGTAACAACAGACGCCAGCCTACTAGGTTGGTGCGCTGTCTGGAATTCTCTGAAGGCTCAGGGACTATGGAATCAGGAGGAGAGTCTCCTTCCAATAAACATTCTGGAATTGAGAGCAGTTCTCAATGCCCTTCTGGCTTGGCCCCAGTTAACAACTCGGGGGTTCATCCGGTTTCAGTCGGACAACATCACGACTGTAGCTTACATCAACCATCAGGGAGGGACAAGAAGCTCCCTAGCAATGATGGAAGTATCAAAGATAATTCGCTGGGCAGAGTCTCACTCTTGCCACCTGTCTGCAATCCACATCCCGGGAGTGGAGAACTGGGAGGCGGATTTCTTAAGTCGTCAGACTTTTCATCCGGGGGAGTGGGAACTTCATCCGGAGGTCTTTGCCCAAATACTTCGACGTTGGGGCAAACCAGAGATAGATCTCATGGCGTCTCGTCAGAACGCCAAGCTTCCTCGCTACGGGTCCAGATCCAGGGATCCGGGAGCGGTTCTGATAGATGCTCTGACAGCACCTTGGACCTTCAAGATGGCTTATGTGTTTCCACCCTTCCCGATGCTTCCTCGATTGATTGCCAGAATCAAACAGGAGAGAGCATCAGTGATTCTAATAGCACCTGCATGGCCACGCAGGACTTGGTATGCAGATCTAGTGGACATGTCATCCTGTCCGCCTTGGTCTCTACCTCTGAAACAGGACCTTCTGATCCAGGGTCCATTCAAACATCAAAATCTAACTTCTCTGAAGCTGACTGCTTGGAAATTGAACGCTTGATTTTATCAAAACGTGGGTTTTCTGAGCCAGTTATTGATACCTTAATACAGGCTAGGAAGCCTGTTACCAGAAGGATTTACCATAAAATATGGCGTAAATACTTATATTGGTGCGAATCCAAGAGTTACTCATGGAGTAAGGTTAGGATTCCAAGGATATTGTCTTTTCTACAAGAAGGTTTAGAGAAGGGTTTATCCGCTAGTTCCTTAAAGGGACAGATTTCAGCTCTGTCCATTCTTTTACACAAACGTCTGTCAGAAGTTCCGGATGTTCAAGCTTTTTGTCAGGCTTTAGCTAGGATCAAGCCTGTGTTTAAAACTGTTGCTCCGCCATGGAGTTGAACTTAGTTCTTAATGTTTTACAGGGTGTTCCGTTTGAACCCCTTCATTCCATTGATATCAAGCTGTTATCTTGGAAAGTTCTGTTTTTAATGGCTATTTCTTCGGCTCGAAGAGTCTCTGAGTTATCTGCCTTACATTGTGATTCTCCTTATCTGATTTTTCATTCAGACAAGGTAGTTCTGCGTACTAAACCTGGGTTCCTACCTAAGGTGGTCACTAACAGGAATATCAATCAAGAGATTGTTGTTCCATCCTTGTGTCCTAATCCTTCTTCGAAGAAGGAACGTCTGCTACACAATCTAGATGTAGTCCGTGCCCTGAAATTTTATCTACAGGCAACTAAGGATTTTCGTCAAACGTCTTCCCTGTTTGTCTATTATTCTGGCCAGAGGAGAGGTCAAAAAGCTTCGGCTACCTCTCTCTCTTTTTGGCTTCGTAGCATAATACGATTAGCCTATGAGACTGCTGGACAGCAGCCTCCTGAAAGAATTACAGCTGATTCTACTAGAGCTGTGGCTTCCACTTGGGCCTTTAAGAATGAGGCTTCTGTTGAACAGATTTGCAAGGCTGCAACTTGGTCTTCTCTTCATACTTTTTCCAAATTTTACAAATTTGACACTTTTGCTTCTTCGGAGGCTGTTTTTGGGAGAAAGGTTCTTCAGGCAGTGGTTCCCTCCGTATAAAGAGCCTGCCTGTCCCTCCCGTCATCCGTGTACTTTTGCTTTGGTATTGGTATCCCAGAAGTAATGATGACCCGTGGACTGACCACACTTAACAGGAGAAAACAAAATTTATGCTTACCTGATAAATTCATTTCTCCTGTAGTGTGGTCAGTCCACGGCCCGCCCTGTTTTTTATGGCAGGCTAAAAAATTTTTTGGATTATACTCCAGTCACCACTACACCCTTGGGCTTCTCCTTTCTCGTTGGTCCTTTGGTCGAATGACTGGAGGTGACGTAGAGGGGAGGAGCTATATAGCAGCTCTGCTGGGTGAATCCTCTTGCACTTCCTGTAGGGGAGGAGATAATATCCCAGAAGTAATGATGACCCGTGGACTGACCACACTACAGGAGAAATGAATTTATCAGGTAAGCATAAATTTTTTTTTTTTTTGGCTTATCTAAAATACCTCTTAGGAAATCACTTAGGCCTCTATTTATCAAGCTGTCTACTTTCTTGCATTCGACGGCCCCAATACGCTCGCCTAACATCGCCGCTGCGGACCAGAATACGTTTGCCAAATTTATCAAGAAAGCTGTCAAAAAGCCGCGCACCAAGTACGGTGCTATGAGCAGCAGACTGTTGTTAACTAACAGTCATCGATCTCGCTGCTCATCGGCTTATTCGCAGCTTTCTTGCTAGCCTGTCACTAAGCACCCACACTATACTATACTGTTTTACCCCTATACCGCCGCTCCCAGAGCCCCACGCACCTAAATACAGTTATTAACCCTTAAACCGCCGCTCCCGGACCCTGCCGCAACTATAATAAATATATTAACCCCTAAACCGCCGCTCCCGGACCCCGCCGCCACCTACATTATACATATTAACCCCTATCCTGCCCCCCTACACCGCCGCCACTATAATAAAGTAATTAACCCCTAAACCTAAGTCTAACCCTTACACCCCCTAACTTAAATATAATTAAAATAAATCTAAATAAATATTCCTATTATTAACTAAATAATTCCTATTTAAAACTAAATACTTACCTATAAAATAAACCCTAAGATAGCTACAATATAATTAATAATTACATTGTAGCTATTTTAGGATTTATTTTTATTTTACAGGCAACTTTGTATTTATTTTAACTAGGTACAATAGTTATTAAATAGTTATTAACTATTTAATAACTACCTAGCTAAAATAAAGACAAAATTACCTGCAAAATAAAACCTAACCTAAGATACAATTACACCTAACACTACACTATCATTAAAATAATTACATAAATTAACTACAATTAAATAAAACTAATTACAATTAACTAAAATTAAAGTACAAAAACCCCCCACTAAATTACAGAAAATAAAAAAAAATACAAGAAAATCCCCCCAAAATAATAAAATTTCCTACCCTATACTAAATTACAAATAGTCCTTAAAAGGGCCTTTTGCAGGTCATTACCCCAAAGTAATCAGCTCTTTTACCTGCAAAAAAAAAAAAAAAACCAATACCCCCCCAACATTAAAACCCACACACCCAACCCCCCCTTAATAAAACCTAACACTAACCCCTTGTAGATCACCCTACCTTGAGACGTCTTCACCCAGCCGGGCACAAGTGGTCCTCCAGAGGGGCAGAAGTCTTCATCCTATCCGGGCAGAAGAGGACATCCAGACCGGCAGAAGTCTTCATCCTACCCGGGCAGAAGAGGACATCCAGACCGGCAGGAGGCTTCATCCAGGCGGCATCTTCTATCTTCTTCCATCCGACGAGGAGCGGCTCCATCTTGAAGACATCCGACGCGGAGCATCCATCGATCCCGACGACTAAACGACGAATGACGGTTCCTTTAAATGACGTCATCCAAGATGGCGTCCCTTGAATTCCGATTGGCTGATAGAATTCTATCAGCCAATCGGAATTAAGGTAGGAAAAATCCTATTGGCTGATGCAATCAGCCAATCGGATTGAAGTTCAATCCGATTGGCTGATCCAATCAGCCAATAGGATTAACCTCGCATTCTTTTGGCTGATCGGAGCAGCCAATAGAATGCGAGGTCAATCCTATTGGCTGATTGGACCGGAATTCAAGGGACGCCATCTTGGATGACATCATTTAAAGGAACCGTCATTCGTCGTTTAGTCGTCGGGATTGATGGATGCTCCTCGTCGGATGTCTTCAAGATGGAGTCGCTCCTCGTCGGATGGAAGAAGATAGAAGATGCCGCCTGGATGAAGCCTTCTGCTGGTCTCTGGATGTCCTCTTCTGCCCGGATAGGATGAAGACTTCTGCCGGTCTGGAGGTCCACTTGTGCCCGGCTGGGTGAAGATGTCTCAAGGTAGGGTGATCTTCAGGGGGTTAGTGTTAGTTTTTTTTTTAAGGGGGGTTTGGGTGGGTTTTAGAGTAGGGTTGGGTGTGTGGGTGGTGGGTTTTAATGTTGGGGGGGTTGTATTTCTTTTTTTTACAGGTAAAAGAGCTGATTACTTTGGGGCAATGCCCCGCAAAAGGCCCTTTTAAGGGCTATTTGTAATTTAGTGTAGGGTAGGGCTTTTTATTATTTTTGGGGGATTTTTTATTTTATTAGGGGGCTTAGATTAGGTGTAATTAGTTTAAAATTCTTGGAAAAAAATTCTGTAATTTAGTGGGGTTTTTTTTTTTGTACTTTAGTTCATTTTATTTAATTGTAGGTAATTGTATTTAATTTATTTAATTGTAGTATAGTGTTAGGTGTAATTGTAACTTAGGTTAGGATTTATTTTACAGGTAAATTTGAATTTATCGAAAGTCCAATCTAACTGTTTATATGCCGACTGGGCTACAAGCAAATGAAGCACAAACAGACTTGCTGAACTGTATTTACATTTGTTAGTCAGCAGTTTCTAGGCACAAATAGTAATCCACAATGTGTAAACAACCGGCAATGATAACATATCAAAAGAGAGACATCTTCAGAGTACTCACAATTTATCATCTCTTGTTGCACGGATTGTTGTAGTAACTTTATGTCTCTGCACCCTAAACCTATAGACTGTGAGCTCTCCGGAGCAGGGCCCTCTTCCTCCTGTGCTAGATTTGTTTAGTCTTGTTATGTTTTGTATTTTATCATAAATCTTTGTCATTGTATACCCCTATCATTGTACCCAGCGCTACGAAATTTGGCGGCGCTATACAAATAAATGATAATAATAATAATAACTGTATTGATAGGATATTATCCTTTTGCTCAACCCTCTGTATCACTGCGGTCCACATATGTGTGTATATCCGGTGCACATCTGAGTCATTCCCGGAAGCTAGGTTGCTCCAAACATATATATATATATACATACATACAGTATCTCACAAAAGTGAGTACACCCCTCACATTTTTGTAAATATTTTATTATATCTTTTCATGTGACAACACTGAAGAAATGACACTTTGCTACAATGTAAAGTAGTGAGTGTACAGCCTGTATAACTAAAATTGCTGTCCCCTCAAAATAAGCAAATAGTTCACTGGATTACTGGAACCATGTCCTGTGGTCCAATGAGGCCAAGATAAACTTATTTGGTTCAGATGGTGTTAAGCATGTGTGGTGGTAACCAGGTGAGGAATACAAAGACAAGTGTGTCTTGCCTACAGTCAAGCATGGTGGTGGGAATGTCATGGTCTGGGCCTGCATGAGTGCTGCCGGCACTGGGGAGCTATAGTTCATTGAGAGAACCATGATGAATGCCAACATGTACTGTGACATACTGAAGCAGAGCTTGATCCCCTCCCTTCGGAGACTGGGCCGTAGGGCAGTATTCCAACATGATAACGACCCCAAACACACCTTCAAGACTATCACTGCCTTGCTAAAGAAGCTGAGGGTAAAGGTGATGAACTGGCCAAGCATGTCTCCAGATTTAAACCCTATTGAGCATCTGTGGGGTATCCTCAAACGGAAGGTGGGGGAGCGCAAGGTTTCTAACATCCACCAGCTCCGTGATGTCGTCATGGAGGAGTGGAAGAGGACTCCAGTGGCAACCTGTAAAACTCTGGTGAACTCCATGCCCAAGAGGGTTAAGGCAGTGCTGGAAAATAATGGTGGCCACACAAAATATTGACCCTTTGGGCCCAATTTGGACATTTCCACTTAGGGGTGTACTCACGTTTGTTGCCAACGGTTTAGACATTAATGGCTGTGTGTTGAGTTATTTTGAGGGGACAGCAAATTTACACTGTTATACAGGCTGTACACTCACTACTTTAAATTGTAGCAAAGTGTCATTTCTTCAGTGTTGTCACATGAAAAGATATAATAAAATATTTACAAAAATGTGAGGGGTGTAATCACTTTTGTGAGATTATGTATGTATATGTATGTATGTATGTATGTATATATATATATATGTATATATATATATATATATATATATATATATATATATATATATATATATATAAAACTAATAGTTACATTGTATCTTTCTTAGGTTTTATTTTTATTTCACAGGTAAGTTTGTATTTATTTTAACTAGGTAGACTAGTTAGTAAATAGTTATTAACTATTTACTAGCTACCTAGTTAAAATAAATACAAAGTTACCTGTAAAATAAAACCTAACCTGAGTTACACTAACACCTAACATTACATTAAAATTAAATTAATTAAATTAACAAAACAAATTTTTCTAAATTACAAAAAATAATAAACACTAAATTACACAAAATAAAAAAGAAATTATCAAAAATAAAAAAACGAATAGCCCTATCAAAATAAAAAAGCCCCCCCAAAATAAAAGGGCCTTTTGCGGGGCATTGCCCCGAAAAAATCAGCTCTTTTACTTATAATAAAAAATACAAACAACCCCCCAACAGTAAAACCCACCACACAACCAAACCCCCCAAATAAAATCCTATCTAAATAAACCTAAGCCTCCCCATTGCCCTGTAAAGGGCATTTGGATGGGCATTGCCCTTAAAAAGGGCATTTAGCTCTTTTACATTGCCCAAAACCCTAAGCTAAAAATAAAACCCACCCAATATACCCTTAAAAAAAAAAAACTAACACTAACCCCCGACGATCCACTTACAGTTTTTGAAGACCGGACATCCATCCTTATCCAGGCGGCAGAAGTCCTCATCAAAGCCGGCAGAAGTCTTCATCCAAGCGGGCAGAAATCTTCATCCATCCGGCGCGGAGCATCCTCTTCTTCCAACGTCTGTTGAAGAATGAAGTTTCCCTTTAAATTACGTCATCCAAGATAGCGTCTCTTACATTACAATTGGCTGATAGAATTCTATCAGCCAATAGGAATTAAGGGGGGGAAAATCCCATTGGCTGTTGCAATCAGCCAATAGGATTGAGCTTTCATCCTATTGGCTGATCCAATCAGCCAATAGGATTGAGCTCGCATTCTATTGGCTATTCAAATTCCAAACTTTTGGGTGCAATTTTTTTTAAAATAATTTTTATTAGATGGTGTTTTTAAGTGTAACTATACATTTTAATGCATTTTTTGTGTTTTGTGCAACTTTTTTGTTTCATGAAAGTTCACCAGATCTCTGAAGACTGCGCTCAAATGACCGCTTTTACTTTCAACTTGTAATACCAGCGCAAACATCCGCGATAAACCCCTTATCGCTCGGACGCAAACGTTTGCGCTCGACTCGTCATCTGGCCCTCAGTGTGTAGCATGTTGTTGGTAGGAATCAGAATCTGAAAGGATGAACCCCAGTCTGTCTGGTGGTAGTGTAAAAAAACTATTTTCAGAGGTAAATTACTGTCAAATCAGATAAGCAAATAAGTTATATTGCAAACCTTTATTGTACTACATGATTAAATGTCTGTTTAATGGAAGAATTTTTTTTTCTAGTAATAATGTGAATGTTTTCTGGTTAAATAAAACCAGGCACAATTATTATTATTATTACAAATAGTCATAATAAGTAATTGCACCCAAGCGGTAAATCAAGCCAACACTAGCTTGTTCGGGGTGATTGACATGCTATTGGTTGCGTCTTGTGGAATGTTACATTTTGACACACAGCCCTGTACTGAATTGCAAGCAGACAGGTTTATCAATCTTGCTAAATTTTCTTTAATATCCTTTTTTCTTCTATAAGGTACGACGAGTCCACGGATTCATCCTTTACTTGTGGGATATTATCCTCCTGCTAAAAGGAAGTGGCAAAGAGCACCACAGCAGAGCTCCTCCCTTAGCTCCACCCCCAGTCATTCTCTTTGCCTACTCTAAGTACTAGGAAGGGTAAAGTGAAAGAGGTGATAAAATATTTGTTTTTACTTTCTTCAAGCAAGAGTTTTTTGTTTTAAATGGTACCGGTGTGTACTATTTACTCTCAGGCAGCAGATGGATGAAGACTTCTGCCTGGAGGATGATGATCTTAGCATTTGTAACTAAGATCCAGTGCTGTTTCCACAGAGGCTGAGGAGTACAGGAAACTTCAGTGTGAGGAACGTTTTCATGCTATATAGCAGTGAGGTATGTTTAGTCATTTTTTCTGGAGAGACTGTGTATTTCAGAAAGGCTGACAGTATCCCCATGAGGGTAAGGGTAAGCAGTAATCATAAGAGCTATAGAAAGGCATTACTAAGCTTGCATAATGGGCTAATTAAAAAATGGTTGAAACTGGTTTTTGAATGTTTGTGGGCAAACGTTTTATGAACTGGGAGTGCTATTAACGTTTTGTGGGCAATAACGTTTTTGTTGGCAACTTTATTGAGGGTACACTTGGCTTATTTTTTGGGTCTCAGAACCCACATGGCTAGTTTAAAACCGCTCTGGTGCGGTTCTTTGAGGCTGTAGAGACATCGAGTGAGATGGGCGGGGCCTATTTTCGCGCCTCAGATGTGCAGTTGTTTTCATTCAGTAAGCAGCAAGCTCCAACTCCTGAGGGCCCTTGTGGATGTTTTGGGCCAAATTGAAGCTTTAACCCCATATTTACTATCCCTGAGGGCAGGTAGGCGCCACAGCAGGGCTGTAGCAAGGTGCTGGGGGTGTTTTTTTTTCTGGATTTTGGCCTTAATTCAATCCGGTTTGCACAATAAAGTGTTAAATTTTCTTGTGGGGCAAACTTAACTACACATATTGAGTCTGCTATCAACAATTTGAAAAATTTGGAGCATTTTAAAGCAGTTTTGCAGACCGTGTATGCTTTTTTTCTCTTAAAGGCGCAGTACCGTTTTTTTAAGATTGTTGTTTTTTTCACTAAATAAAGTGTTTTCATGCTTGTTTGTAGTCATTACTAGCCTGTTCAACATGTCTGACATTGAGAAAAGTAATTGTTCAATATGTTTAGAAGCCATTGTGGAACCCCCACTTAGAATGTGTCCCTCATGCACTGAAAGGTCAATAAATTGCAAAGAACATATTTTAGCTACTAAAAGTATGTCGCAGGATGATTCTCAGTCAGAAGGGAATTAGATTATGCCATCTAATTCTCCCCAAGTGTCACAACCATTAACACCCGGACAAAAGCGACGCCAAGTACTTCTAGTGCGTCTAATTCTTTCACCCTGCAAGATATGGCCGCAGTTATGAATGCTACCCTCACAGAGGTTTTATCTAAGCTGCCTGCGTTGCAGGGGAAGTGCAGTAGGTCTGGTGTGAGAACAAATGCGGAGCCCTCTGACGCTTTATTAGCCATATCCGATGTACCCTCACAATGTTCTGAGTTGGGGGTGAGGGATTTGCTGTCTGAGGGAGAGATTCCTGATTCAGGAAAGATGTTCCCTCAGACAGACTCAGATATGACGGCTTTTAAATTTAAACTAGAACAGCTCCGCTTATTGCTCAGGGAGGTTTTAGCGACTCTGGATGATTGTGACCCTATTGTAGTTCCTGCTTACACTGATGTTTTTCCGGTTTCTAAGAGGATTTCGGACATTGTTACTAAGGAGTGGGATAGACCAGGTATTCCGTTCGCTCCCCCTCCTACTTTTAAGAAAATGTTTCCCATATCAGACACCATGCGGGACTCGTGGCAGACGGTCCCTAAGATGGGGGAAGCTATTTCTACCCTGGCTAAGCGTACAACTATACCTATTGAGGACAGTTGTGCTTTCAAAGATCCTATGAATAAAAAATTAGAGGGTCTCTTAAAGAAAATATTTGTTCATCAGGGTTTTCTTCTCCAACCTATAGCGTGCATTGTTCCCGTAACTACTGCAGCTGCTTTTTGGTTCAAGGCTCTGGAGGAGGCTCTTCAGGTTGAGACCACATTAGATGATATTCTGGATAGAATTAGGGCTCTCAAGCTAGCTAATTCTTTCATTACAGATGCCGCTTTTCAACTGGCTAAATTAGCGGCAAAGAATTCAGGTTTTGCCATTTTAGCACGTAGAGTGTTATGGCTTAAGTCGTGGTCTGCTGATGTGTCATCAAAATCTAAGCTTTTAGCCATCCCTTTCAAGGGTAAGACCCTATTCAGGCCTGAACTGAAATAGATCATTTCAGACATCATTGGAGGGAAAGGCCATGCCCTTCCTCAGGATAAGACAAATAAGATGAGGACCAAACAAAATAATTTTCGTTCCTTTCGAAACTTCAAAGGTGGTCCCTCTACCTCTTCCCCGGCTGCAAAGCAAGAGGGGAATTTTGCTCAATCCAAGTCAGTCTGGAGACCTAACCAGACTTGGAACAAAGGTAAACAGGCCAAGAAGCCCGCTGCTGCCACCAAGACAGCATGAAGGGGTAGCCCCCGATCCGGGACTGGATCTAGTAGGGGGCAGACTTTCTCTCTTTGCTCAGGCTTGGGCAAGAGACATTCAGGACTCCTGGGCTTTAGAAATCATAACCCAGGGGTATCTTCTAGATTTCAAAGATTCTCCTCCAAGGGGGAGATTCCATCTTTCTCAATTGTCTGTAAACCAGACAAAAAGAGAGGCGTTCTTACGCTGTGTAGAAGACCTATATACCATGGGAGTGATCTGCCTAGTTCCGAAAACAGAACAGGGGCAGGGGTTCTACTCCAATCTGTTTGTGGTTCCCAAAAAAGAGGGAACCTTCAGACCAATTTTAGATCTCAAGGTCATAAACAAATTCCTCAGAGTCCCATCCTTCAAGATGGAGACCATTCGGACTATGACCACCGTGGCCTTAAAGGATGCCTATCTACACATCCCTATCCACAAAGATCATCACCAGTTCCTCAGGTTCGCCTTTCTGGACAAGCATTACCAGTTTGTGGCTCTTCCCTTCGGGTTGGCCACAGCTCCCAGAATTTTCACAAAGGTGCTAGGGTCCCTTCTGGCGGTTCTAAGGCCGCGGGGCATAGCAATGGCGCCTTATCTGGACGATATCTTAATTCAGGCGTTGACGTACCAACTAGCCAAATCTCACACGGACATCGTGTTGGCTTTTCTAAGATCTCACGGGTGGAAGGTGAACATAAAAAAGAGTTCACTTATCCCTCTCACAAGAGTTCCATTCCTGGAAACTCTGATAGATTCGGTGGACATGAAAATTTTTCTGACGGAGGTCAGGAAATTAAAGATTTTAACCACCTGCCGAGCTCTTCATTCCATTCCTCAGCCGTCAGTGGCTCAGTGTATGGAGGTAATCGGACTAATGGTAGCGGCAATGGACATAGTTCCATTTGCTCGCTTGCATCTCAGACCACTGCAACTATGCATGCTCAAACAGTGGAATGGGGATTATGCAGATTTATCTCCTCAGATAAATCTGGATCAAGAGACCAGAGACTCTCTTCTTTGGTGGTTGTCACAGGATCATCTGTCCCAGGGAATGTGTTTCCACAGACCAGCATGGGTCATAGTGACGACGGACGCCAGCCTATTGGGCTGGGGTGCAGTCTGGAATTCCCCGAAAGCACAGGGTTTGTGGACTCAGGAGAAGGCTCTCCTTCCGATAAATATTCTAGAACTGAGAGCGATATTCAACGCGCTTCAGGCGTGGCCTCAGCTGGCTTCGGCCAGATTCATAAGATTCCAGTCGGACAATATCACGACTGTAGCATATATCAATCATCAGGGGGGAACAAAGAGTTCTCTAGCGATGATAGAGGTTACCAAAGTAATTCGATGGGCAGAGACTCACTCTTGCCATATATCAGCAATCTATATTCCAGGAGTGGAGAACTGGGAAGCGGATTTTCTAAGTCTTCAGACTTTTCATCCGGGGGAGTGGGAACTCCATCCGGAGGTGTTTGCACAATTGATTCAGCAATGGGGCACACCAGAATTGGATCTGATGGCGTCTCGTCAGAACGCCAAACTTCCTTGTTACGGGTCCAGGTCAAGGGATCCTCAGGCAGTACTGATAGATGCTCTAGCAGTACCCTGGTCGTTCAACCTGGCTTATGTGTTTCCACCATTTCCTCTCCTTCCTCGTTTGATTGCCAGAATCAAACAGGAGAGAGCTTCAGTGATTTTGATAGCACCTGCGTGGCCACGCAGGACTTGGTATGCAGACCTGGTGGACATGTCATCTCTTCCACCATGGACTCTGCCACTGAGACAGGACCTTCTGATTCAAGGTCCGTTCCAGCATCCAAATCTAGTTTCTCTGTGGCTGACTGCTTGGAGATTGAACGCTTGATTTTATCCAAGCGGGGTTTCTCTGAGTCGGTCATAGATACCTTGATTCAGGATTGAAAGCCTGTCACTAGGAAAATTTATCATAAGATATGGTGTAAATATCTTTATTGGTGCGAATCCAAAGGCTACTCATGGAGTAAGATCAGGATTCCTAGGATTTTGTCCTTTCTCCAAGAAGGATTGGAGAAGGGGCTATCAGCTAGTTCCTTAAAGGGACAGATATCTGCTTTATCAATTCTACTGCACAAGCGTCTGGCAGATGTTCCAGACATTCAGTTGTTCTGTCAGGCTTTAGTTAGAATCAAGCCTGTGTTTAAACCTGTTGCTCCGCCATGGAGTCTGAATTTAGTTCTTAAAGTTCCTCAAGGGGTTCCGTTTGAACCTATGCATTCCATAGATATTAAGCTTCTATCTTGGAAAGTTCTGTTTTTAGTTGCTATCTCTTCGGCTCGAAGAGTTTCTGAACTATCTGCGTTGCAATGCGACTCGCCTTATCTTGTTTTCCATGCTGATAAGGTGGTTTTGCGTACCAAACCTGGATTCCTTCCTAAGGTTGTTACTAATAGGAATATCAATCAGGAAATTGTTGTTCCTTCTCTGTGTCCTAATCCTTCCTCTAAGAAGGAGCGTCTGTTGCACAACTTGGACGTGGTTCGTGCTTTGAAGTTTTACTTGCAAGCAAGCAAGGATTTCCGTCAAACATCTTCTTTGTTTGTTGTCTATTCTGGAAAACGTAGAGGTCAAAAAGCTACAGCTACCTCTTTTTCTTTTTGGCTGAAAAGCATCATCCGTTTGGCATACGAGACTGCTGGACAGCAGCCTCCTGAAAGGATTACAGCTCACTCTACTAGAGCAGTGGCTTCCACATGGGCTTTTAAAAATTATGCTTCTGTTGAACAGATTTGTAAGGCTGTGACTTGGTCTTCGCTTCATACCTTTTCAAAATTTTACAAATTTGATACTTTTGCTTCTTCGGAGGCTATTTTTGGGAGAAAAGTTCTTCAAGCAGTGGTGCCTTCTGTTTAACCATCTGTCTTGTCCCTCCCATTCATCCGTGTGCTGTAGCTTTGGTATTGTATCCCACAAGTAAAGGATGAATCCGTGGACTCGTCGTACCTTATAGAAGAAAAGTACATTTATGCTTATCTGATAAATGAATTTCTTCTATGGTATGACGAGTCCACGGCCCGCACCTGTCATTTTAAGACAGATTATATTTTTGGATTTTAAACTTCAGTCACCTCTGCACCTTGTACTTTCTCCTTTTTCTTCCTGTACCTTCAGTCGAATGACTGGGGGGTGCAGCTAAGGGAGGAGCTATATAGACAGCTCTGCTGTGGTGCTCTTTGCCACTTCCTGTTAGCAGGAGGATAATATCCCACAAGTAAAGGATGAATCCGTGGACTTGTTGTACCATAGAAGAAATTAATTTATCAGGTAAGCATAAATTTACTTTTTTCTTCCTCCCTTTTTCTTTGCTGCAAAATGTTTTTCTTTTGTTGTTATATTAATTTAAGTGTAATCATTTATCCCTCTACAATTTTATATAGAAAGCATGTGCTTATCAAATTGTTAATAGTAAGCATATTCATGAATACAGATGTAGTAGCCCAATAACATAAGGACTGAACAACAATTTTAATCCTGTTAATTGAATCTCTCACTTGAAAAAGAATAGGCAAGTGAAGCATATATTTGTAGGGGGTGATAATCCAAAATCAAAGGTGATACAGAGAATAGTCTTACAGGAAAAAACATTTGTTGTTTAAGTGATCAGCAGGAAGTTATCTGCTAAGGGGGGGGGGGGGTCATTTCATTCAATCAGTGGTCCCATTCAATTTGAATTACATGGCTTTTTTTTCAGGTATTAAAATTTGAACTATTCAAAAAAATTAAAAATTCTGTACATTTTGTAATTTTTACATTCAACACATTTGGCATGGTGAAACAAATTTTCTCTTGTTAAGTGTAGTCAGTCCACGGGTCATCCATTACTTATGGAATATATCTCTTCCTAACAGGAAGCTGCAAGAGGATCACCCAAGCAGAGCTGCTATATAGCTCCTCCCCTCACATGTCATATTCAGTCATTCTCTTGCAGCCTAACTAAAGATAGGTCGCTGTGAGAGGTCTGTGGTGTTTTTTTAACTTAGTTTATTTCTACAATCAAAAGTTTGTTATTTTAAATGGCACCGGAGTGTGCTGTTTATTCTCAGGCAGTATTAGAAGAAGAATCTGCCTGCGTTTTCTATGATCTTAGCAGACGTAACTAAGATCCACTGGCTGTTCTCATCTGAGGAGTGAGGTAACTTCAGAGAAGGGGAATAGCATGCAGGGCCCCCCTGCAAATGAGGTATGTGCAGTAAATTATTTTTCTGAGGAATGGAATTGACTGAGAAAATACTGCTGATACCAATGTAAAGTAAGTTCAGCCTTAAATGCAGTGATAGCGACTGGTATTAGGCTGATGAGTGTGTGTACACTGAATGTATTTTTCTAAGGAATGGAATTGACTCTGAAAATACTGTTAATACTGAAATAATGTATGAGCCTTAACTGCAGTAAAAGCGACTGGTAGCAGGCTTATTAATAACACTTCATAACTTTTCAAATGTATGTTTAAAACGTTT
This sequence comes from Bombina bombina, assembly GCF_027579735.1. Taxonomy (NCBI): domain Eukaryota; kingdom Metazoa; phylum Chordata; class Amphibia; order Anura; family Bombinatoridae; genus Bombina; species Bombina bombina. The sequence continues at coordinate 1,461,453,166 of NC_069499.1, read as the reverse complement.
ACTGGCATGTTAATTGTTTTTTTGTGAGGTACTTGGTGATAAAACTTATTGGGGCATGATTTTTACCACATGGCCATCTTTGTTTTCTGCATAGAAACAGTTTTCTGAGCTTCCCCACTGTTGTAATATGAGTGGGAGGGGCCTATTTTAGCGCATTTTTGCGCAGTAAAAATTCAGTCACAATCTGTCTACTTCATCCTCCATGATCCAGATCGTCTCTAGAGAGCTCAGGGGTCTTCAAAATTCATTTTGAGGGAGGTAATCAGTCACAGCAGACCTGTGACAGTGTGTTTTGACTGTGAGAAAAACGTTAATTATTAAATTGTTATTCGTTTTTGGGTATTAAGGGGTTAATCATCCATTTGCTGGTGGGTGCAATCCTTTGCTAACTTAATACATTTACTGTGAAAAATTGGTTGCTATAACTATTTTGGTTCATTGTTATTTCAACTGTGACAGCTTTTTGTGCTTCTTAAAGACACAGTAGTGTTTTTTATATTGCTTGTAAATTTATTTAGAAAAGTATTTCCAAGCTTGCTAGTCTCATTGCTAGTCTGTTTAAACATGTCTGACACAGATGAATCTCTTTGTTCACTATGTTTAAAGGCCAATGTGGAGCCCAATAGAAATTTGTGTACTAATTGCATTGATGCTACTTTAAATAAAAGTCAATCTTTACATGTAAAGAAATTATCACCAGACAACGAGGGGGAAGTTATGCCGACTAACTCTCCTCACGTGTCAGTACCTTCGCCTCCCGCTCAGGAGGTGCGTGATTTTGTGGCGCCAAGTACATCAGGGAGGCCCTTACAAATCACTTTGCAAGACATGGCTACTGTTATGACAGAAGTATTATCTAAATTGCCAGAATTAAGAGGCAAGCGCGATAGCTCTGGGTTAAGGACAGAGCGCGCGGATGAGGTGAGAGCCATGTCAGATACTGCGTCACAGTTTGCAGAACGTGAAGATGGAGAGCTTCATTCTGTGGGTGATGGATCTGATCCAGGGAGACTGGATTCAGAGATTTCTAATTTTAAATTTAAGCTTGAGAACCTCCGCATATTGCTAGGGGAGGTATTAGCGGCTCTGAATGATTGTAACACGGTTGCAATTCCAGAAAAATTATGTAGGTTGGATAGATACTATGCGGTACCGGTGTGTACTGACGTGTTTCCTATACCTAAAAGGCTTACAGAGATTATTAGCAAGGAGTGGGATAGACCTGGTGTGCCTTTTTCCCCTCCTCCCATATTTAGGAAAATGTTTCCTATAGACGCCACCACACGAGACTTATGGCAGACGGTCCCTAAGGTGGAGGGAGCAGTTTCTACTTTAGCGAAGCGTACCACTATCCCGGTGGAGGATAGTTGTGCCTTTTCAGATCCAATGGATAAGAAATTGGAGGGTTACCTTAAGAAAATGTTTGTTCAACAAGGTTTTATCTTACAGCCCCTTGCATGCATTGGGCCTGTCACTGCTGCGGCGGCATTCTGGTTTGAGTCTCTGGAAGAGGCCATTCGCACAGCTCCATTGGATGAAATTATGAACAAGCTTAAAGCACTTAAGCTAGCTAACGCATTTGTTTCTGATGCCATCGTACATTTAACCAAACTTACGGCTAAGAACTCCGGATTCGCCATCCAAGCGCGCAGAGCGCTATGGCTTAAATCCTGGTCAGCTGACGTGACTTCTAAATCTAAATTGCTTAATATTCCTTTCAAAGGGCAGACCTTATTCGGGCCCGGCTTGAAAGAAATTATAGCTGACATTACGGGAGGTAAGGGCCATGCTCTACCTCAGGACAGGGCCAAATCAAAGGCCAAACAGACTAATTTTCGTGCCTTTCGTAACTTCAAGGCAGGAGCAGCATCAACTTCCTCCGCTCCAAAACAGGAAGGAGCTGTTGCTCGTTACAGGCAGGGCTGGAAAGTTAACCAGTCCTGGAACAAGGGCAAGCAGGCCAAGAAACCTGCTGCTGCCCCCAAGACAGCATGAAGAGAGGGCCCCCTATCCGGAAACGGATCTAGTGGGGGGCAGACTTTCTCTCTTCGCCCAGGCTTGGGCAAGAGATGTCCAGGATCTTTGGGCGTTGGAGATCATATCTCAGGGATATCTCCTGGACTTCAAAACTTCTCCTCCACGAGGGAGATTTCATCTTTCAAGGTTATCAGCAATCCAAATAAAGAAAGAGGCGTTTCTACGCTGTGTACAAGACCTCTTACTAATGGGGGTGATCCACCCAGTTCCGCGGACGGAACACGGGCAGGGATTCTATTCAAATCTATTTGTGGTTCCCAAGAAAGAGGGAACCTTCAGACCAATCTTGGACTTAAAAATCCTAAACAAATTTCTAAGAGTTCCATCATTCAAAATGGAAACTATTCGAACCATCCTTCCCATGATCCAAGAGGGTCAGTACATGACCACAGTGGACTTAAAGGATGCCTACCTTCACATACCGATTCACAAGGATCATTATCGGTACCTAAGATTTGCTTTCCTAGACAGGCATTACCAGTTTGTAGCTCTTCCCTTCGGATTAGCTACGGCTCCAAGAATCTTTACAAAAGTTCTGGGCTCACTTCTGGCGGTACTAAGACCGCGAGGCATAGCGGTGACTCCGTACCTAGACGACATTCTGATACAAGCGTCAAGTTTTCAAACTGCCAAGTCTCATACAGAGATAGTTCTGGCATTTCTGAGGTCACATGGGTGGAAGGTGAACGTGGAAAAGAGTTCTCTATTACCACTTACAAGAGTTCCCTTTCTAGGGACTCTTATAGATTCTGTAGAGATGAAAATTTACCTGACAGAGGCCAGGTTATTAAAACTTCTAAATGCTTGCCGTGTCCTTCATTCCATTCCACACCCGTCAGTAGCTCAGTGCATGGAAGTAATCGGCTTAATGGTAGCGGCAATGGACATAGTACCATTTGCGCGCCTGCATCTCAGACCGCTGCAATTGTGCATGCTAAGTCAGTGGAACGGGGATTACTCAGATTTGTCCCCCCTACTAAATCTGGATCAAGAGACCAGAGATTCTCTTCTATGGTGGCTTTCTCGGCCACATCTGTCCAAGGGGATGACCTTTCGCAGGCCAGATTGGACGATTGTAACAACAGACGCCAGCCTTCTAGGCTGGGGCGCAGTCTGGAACTCCCTGAAAGCTCAGGGATTATGGACTCAGGAGGAGAAACTCCTCCCAATAAATATTCTGGAATTAAGAGCAATATTCAATGCTCTCCTAGCTTGGCCTCAGTTAGCAACTCTGAGGTTCATCAGATTTCAGTCGGACAACATCACGACTGTGGCTTACATCAACCATCAAGGGGGAACCAGAAGTTCCCTAGCGATGTTGGAAGTCTCAAAGATAATTCGCTGGGCAGAGTCTCACTCTTGCCACCTGTCAGCGATTTACATCCCAGGCGTGGAGAACTGGGAGGCGGATTTTCTAAGTCGCCAGACTTTTCATCCGGGGGAGTGGGAACTTCATCCGGAGGTCTTTGCTCAACTGATTCATCGTTGGGGCAAACCAGATCTGGATCTCATGGCGTCTCGTCAGAACGCCAAGCTTCCTTGTTACGGATCCAGGTCCAGGGACACGGGAGCGGTGCTGATAGATGCTCTGACAGCCCCTTGGGTCTTCAACATGGCTTATGTGTTTCCACCATTTCCGATGCTTCCTCGTTTGATTGCAAAGATCAAACAGGAGAGAGCTTCGGTGATTCTGATAGCGCCTGCGTGGCCACGCAGGACCTGGTATGCAGACCTAGTGGACATGTCGTCCTGTCCACCGTGGTCTCTGCCTCTGAGACAGGACCTTCTAATTCAGGGTCCTTTCAACCATCCAAATCTAATTTCTCTGAGGCTGACTGCATGGAGATTGAACGCTTGATTCTATCAAAGCGTGGCTTCTCGGAGTCAGTTATTGATACCTTAATACAGGCTAGGAAGCCTGTTACCAGAAAAATTTACCATAAGATATGGCGTAAATATTTATATTGGTGCGAATCCAAGAGTTACTCATGGAGTAAGGTTAGGATTCCTAGGATATTGTCCTTTCTACAAGAGGGTTTAGAAAAGGGCTTATCTGCTAGTTCGTTAAAGGGACAGATTTCTGCTCTGTCTATTCTTCTACACAAACGTCTGGCTGAAGTTCCAGACGTTCAGGCTTTTTGTCAGGCTTTAACTAGGATTAAGCCTGTGTTTAAGACTGTTGCTCCGCCGTGGAGCTTAAACTTAGTTCTTAATGTTCTTCAAGGCGTTCCATTTGAACCCCTTCATTCCATTGATATCAAGCTGTTATCCTGGAAGGTTTTGTTTTTGATGGCTATTTCCTTGGCTCGAAGAGTCTCTGAGTTATCTGCCTTACATTGTGATTCTCCTTATCTGATTTTTCATTCAGACAAGGTAGTTCTGCGTACTAAACCTGGGTTCTTACCTAAGGTAGTTACTAACAGGAATATCAATCGAGATTGTTGTTCCATCACTGTGTCCTAACCCTTCTTCAAAGAAGGAACGACTTTTGCATAATCTGGACGTAGTCCGTGCCCTGAAGTTCTATTTGCAGGCAACTAAAGATTTTCGTCAAACTTCTTCCCTGTTTGTCGTTTACTCTGGACAGAGAAGAGGTCAAAAGGCTTCGGCTACCTCTCTCTCTTTTTGGCTTCGTAGCATAATACGTTTAGCCTATGAGACTGCTGGACAGCAGCCTCCTGAAAGGATTACAGCTCATTCTACTAGAGCTGTGGCTTCCACCTGGGCCTTTAAAAATGAGGCCTCTGTTGAACAGATTTGCAAGGCTGCGACTTGGTCTTCGCTTCACACCTTTTCAAAATTTTACAAATTTGACACTTTTGCTTCTTCGGAGGCTATTTTTGGGAGAAAGGTACTTCAGGCAGTGGTTCCTTCTGTTTAATGTTCCTGCCTTGTCCCCTCCCTTCATCCGTGTACTTTAGCTTTGGTATTGGTATTCCATAAGTAATGGATGACCCGTGGACTGACTACACTTAACAAGAGAAAACATAATTTATGCTTACCTGATAAATTTATTTCTCTTGTAGTGTAGTCAGTCCACGGCCCGCCCTGTCTTTAAGGCAGATCTAAATTTTAATTAAACTCCAGTCACCACTGCACCCTATGGTTTCTCCTTTCTCGTCTGCTTTGGTCGAATGACTGAATATGACATGTGAGGGGAGGAGCTATATAGCAGCTCTGCTTGGGTGATCCTCTTGCAGCTTCCTGTTAGGAAGAGATATATTCCATAAGTAATGGATGACCCGTGGACTGACTACACTACAAGAGAAATAAATTTATCAGGTAAGCATAAATTATGTTTTTGCCTTTTCTTGTGAAAAATCAGTTTACACTTTTTTCCTTTAAGTATATGTATGTATGTATATGTATATGTATATACACTAACAGATAAACAAAAAATGTAGGGTTTTCTTCCTTTATTCACATTTCTATTACCATACTTGATAGTGTTACCAAGTAAAACATTTAGAGTATAGCAGCTGTTGATAACCATAATACCATACTACATAATACTATACACATAAAATATAAATTCTGTGTTGGATATTTTATGTCCTAGACAGCACTTGATACACATCCTTTACAGTTCCACATTTTTCTTTACACAACTACGTATTGAGCAGCAGTCTCCCCAGAGTAAACCAATAGTTTATATAATAAACAAAATAGTTTCACACCCAAGTAGTCCATTAACCTTACGGTTCATTTTTTCAGTGTCACAAATAAATAGATACTAAATAGATAGAAAATATGGAAACTTCTAACGAAGAATATGTCTTCGGTAATTACATGGACACCAGAAACAGACAAAGAACTTGGTCTGAGACAGAAAACATAATTCAGGAACCTATTAGTATAACTCCCGAAATAAATCCTAGAAATGTATTCAGGAGATTAGAGAAACAGAAAAAACTATAACTTAGTAATTGGCATGGCATCATAGGTCTAGAAAACTACATTAAGATAGACATTATCCCTAAAGGTTTAAGATTGACAAAGACACCTATTTTCTTTATAAATGGAAAGAGTACACAGCCGCATTCATTACTTTTGGGAAATAAGAACCTGGCCACCAGGAGGAGGCAAAGACACCCCAGCCAAAAGCTTTAATACTCCTCCCACTTCCCTCATTCCCCAGTCATTCTTTGCCTTTCGTCCCAGGTGGTTGGCAGAGAAGTGTCAGAATTTATTTTGTCTCTTATGGAGGGTAGTACTCTTCGACATGGGACTGGAGTTTTAAGTAATCCTATCAGTCTCTCAGTGAGGGCTTGGATGAAAGTTAGAGTCTGGAGATGCAGGGAGAGTCTTTCTGCGAAACCATCCCGACTCATGTTATCAACTCCTCAAGCAATCTGTGTTGTTGAACTTCGCTCCGCTGCCTGCTTTCTTCTCTCAAGTCCATTGCAGAGGTGATGCTACTATCCGTCACACTTGAAGGGCCGTGTTCTTGTTCCACGGCGTAGATTCCGGTAAGATCCTTTTACTTTTGTCATGATTGTATTGTATTACAAATGCTTTCCTGAGAGGCTACCACCTTGCGGGACTAACTATAAAATAAGGGTCTCAGTGAGGCGCCTTTTGTATCTTGGAATCAAGGTTAATATCTCCTGAGGGGGGTTATTGAAGAGGGGGGGGGGTTTAATCATATTTGTTATGTGATTCCACCTGCTTATGCGTAGTGTTACTTAGGCTCATGGCTTGTGGAACATAACGGCCTTTGGAAGTGACGCGGCCTTTACAGTCGGGCGTACTTTTTCTGGACTGTACGGTTCACCTTGTGACCGGGCGTGGTCAAGTTTTTGACTATCCATTTCCACATTCCTAGCCCTGTGGCGACGGAGAAATTCGGTTCTGCTGGTATTGGGCTCTTAGGAGGTGGTGAGTGCCCCAGCCATTGTGGGTGTCAGGTGCCGTTTAAGTTTTGGGTCCAAATCTGGTATCAATAGCCTAGCTATGGAGGAGTCTGATTCCGTGGAGACCGACGTCTCCGTTTTATTTTCTACTCCATGCGCAGAATGCGTATTGCCCCGGATGATACTAGCCTATCAGTTATGTTCTGAATGCCATATTAGAGTGCTCAATTTCTCGGGATCAGTGAATAAAGGAGCCCACTGAGCCATCTGCCTCTGGGGCTTCTGTCCTCAGAGTGGCGAGTTCCCTTCCACCATCGCTTACTACGCATGCAGGTAACCTAGAATTTGCTTCCCCTTCTCCGGAAGGTAGCTTCTTCCCACCAGGGGTTTCGGCACAATGTCCATAATTTTCGCACTAGCGCATATGCAACTTCCAGAAGTTGGTTTTGGATACTGTTTGTGTTCTGTTATCCAGGGCTCTTAAGGCATAATGTGGCCTGTTCAGCTCTCTGGGGGAACGACTGTCCCTGTGGCTTCGGGGGGGTCAGCCTTCGAGGCCAGAGTCATCTTTTGCTCCAGCGGGGGTATTCTGCGCTTTTCGGTATAGACTAACTAGCCTTCGTGTTCTTTTGAGGCATGCTTTGGCCTTGTCAGAAGAACCCATTCTTATTGGATCTGAGACTTCTCCATCTGCTTCTTCGAATAGCTTGCAGAATTAGACATAAGAGGATGAAGTAATCTTCTTATAGTCTTGTTATCGAGTACTTTTTCAAGTTTAAGCTTGGTAGAACAGGGGCCCTGTGGGGCGCTCCTGTGGGTACGTCTGTTCTGCTTAGGCGATAAACCTGCGGGTTGCCTTATCCTTTATTTTATGGGAATAACGCTCATATTTTATATTTCCTTCGGGAAGTTTGTCTGGAATTGATACTCACGATATTTGATTGCACTGTTACTTCTAAGGAAGTTGGTTAAAGACATATTTAGTCCTATGTGTGTCTGCTGTTTTCCCTCTCTTGGGGGGATTCTATATGGCCATGACAGGAATAGCCCTTGGTTTCAGGCTAGTCCTGATTGGGTTCAGTCATTTGGTCCTGAGGCCTAATTCATACACGTGGCGCCTTTTCTGCCTGGCTGGTCCGGTTGGGCGCTGAGTGCTTCACATATTATTGTTATTCTTGTTCTCTTTTACAAGTTTCAGTTCATTCTTAGTGGACCCGAGAGTTTGTGAGGCATGGGGGATTGTTTCAGTCCTCATTGACCTCTCCTTATCCTGACTACTAGGCCTGTTCAAATATCCTAGAATCACTGGTTCTGTCCCGGCAGGGCCGACTCAGCCCTTCATTCTTTTGATGCTACATTGAGTACCATTCAGATTGGGTAATAATCACAACTATTACTATTCCGCTGCCAATTTGGTTCATCCGAGAGCGGGCGCTGGAAAAGCGCTTTATGTCCCACTGGAAGAAGGGCGCTATATAAAGTACTATTTTAACTCTCTCATGATTCTGTCTTTATGTCGGTATGTGGATTGTTCCTCCCCGCGTGGGTTGGCAGTTGGGAGAATTTCAGACCTCCTTGCCGCCAGATCTGGCGGTCTTGCCCTTGTGGCTATTGGATTTTCCTTTTGAGGTTCTCCTCTTCGGATGGCCGCCTTATGGGAGGTCCTTTTGGCTTTTTCCTACTTCAGGAATTAAGTCGTACCCTATCAGTGGATGGTAGGTTGTGCTGTCTCCTTCTCCAAGCTTTGCTTAGGGGGTTTTATACCAGGGTTTAGGATGCTCTGCATTCTTAGTCCTTGGGTACGGTCCTCTGGTACTCCTGAGGAGATTATGGAGACTAGCCTTTGTTTTACTCACTATTTGGGTGACTTTGTCCTCAATGTTTTCTCTGAGTGTTGTTTTAACGCCTTTTTGGGCTTTAGGCTTTTTGTGAGACTCTGTCGTACTTTAGCTCCTTTTGGAGTGTTGGACTCCTGCAAGGGTTTTTCTCTTCCCTTTGGGTTGGGATTTCCGAGTGAGTCTTGTTCCCGTTCTCTGGGTTAGTCTTTATATTCCCTGTGAGGTTCCCTGGAACGATAAGCGGTGCAGGCCTGTAGTTTTTATTGTGGATCTTCTGGATGTCCGTAAGACTTACGATCCTATAGCTGGTTTGGTGTAATCCAGTTTTTCCAGGGAACATAGGCTATGACCTTTGATCTAGACAGTTGAGCTGTTAGCAGCTTGGCCAAGATTTCTGTGCCTTTTGACTGAGATGTGCTCCTCTTTTTGGGGGAGTTCCTCTGTGTTCATCTATGACATCTGGATGATTTCATTTGGATTTGTTCCCTCAGCCTATGGCTTCATGTCTTATGAGCTTGTGCGCTGTTCCTTCCGTACTCTCCCCTTCAGGGGGGTTGTTTGTCTTCCTTATGGGGGTGGGGTTTCCTCTCTCTGGAGGTTGGTTGTCCTGTCCTGGGTGCAGGTTGTTGGAATGGGAGTTTTTTTATCCTCTAGAAGAGAGCCTCCATTCTCTGGTGTTCTGTTTCTCTGGGGTGCTGATGTCTCCATGTTCGATACCGTCATGGAATGTCGTGTTGGGGCTTCTGAGGCTCTATTGCATTTTCTCTGTTCCTCTCCTATGGATCTCTTGGACTTCCTATTGTTCAAATTCTTGGGTTGGCACCTGAGTTCCGTTGGGTGGCTGAGTCCACCTTTTTCCGTTTTCCTTTTGGGAACTGGTGTTTGAGGTTCTTTTCTGTTCCAATGTCCTTCAGACCTGACAGCCAGCTGTAGAGGCCTGTGGGTTTCTCATAAGCAAGCGGAAGGTTGCAGTTTGAAATTAGGCGCAACCGTTTGCACTTTATCGGTGCATTGGCACATTTTTACCAAGACTCTATGTTTGCCTTTGGGCCCTTGTGGTACGGTGAGCCTTTTGAGGTTTCTGTGCTTCTCCATGTTCAGGTTATGGAGTAGTACTCCTGAGCTGGGTCCACTGCTTAGTGGATGTTCTGCAGTCTGTGGTAGGGTTGTGACCTATCCTCTGCTGCTCTTACTTGCCTGCAAGTAATTGCTACTGAAGTCATCCTGGAATGACTGTAGTGTCTGGTGTTGACCCAGGGAATTGCCTTCTGGGTTTGCTGCACCTATATTGTTTTCTGAAGATTCAATATTTTGGGTTCCTTGAGAACTCTGTCTTCAGTCTTCTTTTAGGGTGCGGTTGCACTATCTTGAGGAGAAGTTCTTCTCTGTGCCGGATTCCTGGTTTCAACCTTGTGGTTTGTGTACATCTGGCGTGTGGGCGTTGCCTCCCCTTGTTCTCGCATCTGGCTTCGGTCTCTGTGAGTTTGGCTTGGTTCTTGGTGTTTTCTTTTTTTGAAAATTGTTTTTTTGTGTTTGTTTTTTTGGGGGAATCCCCCATCTCTTTCCCTTATGGGGAGTTTGTTTGTTGATCCCCTTCTCTGGTACGGGGTGTGTTGTTGAGGACCACTTTCTGAGCGACTGTGTCTCCTGGAGGCGTGTTGGCTCAGTTGTGTTCTTTCTGCGGTCTCTAGCAAGGCTTGTGGACTATCTGCGGGTCATTATCCTTGGGTTCTTTTTTTCTTTTACACATTTTCTCGGCTTAGGACGAAGCTGGGTTTTTGCTGGGTAAAGGTTTTTCAGGCCTGGTGCCCTCAGAATGGGCCACCTTTTGTACCCTCTCATTTGCGCATTGTGTCCTCTATAGCTTGGGTATTGTTTTCCCAAAAGTAATGAATGCAGCTGTGGACTCTTTCCATTTATGAAGAAAAACATAAATTATGCTTACCTGATAATTTTCTTTTCTTCAGATGGAAAGAATCCACAGCTCCCTGCCCGTTTTTTTTATGGGGGGTGTCTGTTATTTTCTTCTGGCACCTTTTCACCCTGGTATTTCTTCTACTCTTCCTTGTTGCTCAGCAGAATGACTGGGGGATGAGGGAAGTGGGAGGAGTATTTAAGCCTTTGGCTGGGGTGTCTTTGCCTTCTCCTGGTGGCCAGGTTCTTATTTCCCAAAAGTAATGAATGCAGCTCATCACGGACTGGGAGAGTGCAATGGCCGAATGCTTAAAAAAAATTCATGAACATTCTAATAAGATTTAGCAAACAAAATCTATTAAAGATTAGAGAAGAAATTCTAGAGTTAAGACAACTGCTTGAACCCTTCAAAGAGGATGTCTATTACAAACAGCTAGATAAGGAGATAGAAACTAGAACAAAAAAGTATAAGTGGACCTGATAAAAAAGAATAAAATACAGAGGGATCAAAATGAGGACTCAAATAAAACTAAAGAAACAAACCCTGAAAACGATTTTGTTGATATGACAGAAACTCCTAATCCAGACACCATTCAGTCTACTCCCACCACTTGCTTTTTCAATGAGGAAGACCTTTCTAACAGATCACCAAAGATTGAAAATCATTTGGGGAATATGAGGACATACAAGAGTGTAGTTAACAAGAACAAGTTTAAAAACAAAAGTACCATTTAACCACAAAAAACTAAATATAAATGTAAAGCAACACAAAATTGATACAGATCATCTTAACGAAAGGGACATTTATAGACCTATTAGAAATATTTATCCAAATTATAGATCTCCTCAGTACACCCACCTAAGAATAAATAGAATAAAACAAGACCTATGTTTCCAGACAAACACTCGGAATTGGAGAAAAAAAGAACCAGAACACCATCAAAAGGAAGAACCCATAACAAATAAAAACAAAAACCAACACCAGCATTTTTTAGAAATCTGAGAAAGAAACGAGTCTTTTTCAGAATTCCCAGCATACAATTATCTAAAGCCACAAAAAAGAAGGTTCGATTACATAGAAGAGGATGCAGAGGAGGAGTACAGCAACAGAAGAAAAAGACCAATTTCACACTAAAGAATATAATACCAGAAGTAGGAAATACGGTACAACATAAAAAAAAAAAAAATACTCTTTAATTTTTCCAAACAATCACTGACTGTAATGGAAGATCTCCTTAAAAAAGGATTATCTTTCGCCCCAATAAAAGGGCCTAACCCATTCACTTTATTCATAGATACGATCAAATTCATTAGAAAGATGACCTTGCAAAGACATTTTCTAAATAACAACAAAAGACAAGGAAAGACCTTGAAATAAGCAAAAACCAAAAAAAAGAATGAAGTCTTTTTGACCCAAGGAGACGGAGACGCTCTGATGAATCTAATGGACCTGGAAAATTTACAAAAATCCACAGTAGATTTAGAGATTGAACACAGTCATTTCAAGCCAAACTCAATCTTCTACCCTATCTATTCAAAAGGAAAATTTATCAATATGTTTGAAGACCTTGTCCTAAATGATCTGGATAAACTCTGTGAATCCTACAATATTAAGAAAAATAATCTCAATATAAAATATAAAAGAGCATTAAAAACTCTTAGTGAAGATTATTCAATTATTTTTAGAGAGGCGGACAAAGGAGGATCAATAGTCATCCAAGATAGAGATGTTTATGTAAGAGAAGCAATACGTCTGCTTTCAGACAAAACAACATATGAAGTTTTGGATACAGATCCTACAGAGGCTTTTCTAAATGAATACCTCCTCCTTTTAAATAGAGCAGTAAAAAACAAAATATGCACAGAAAAAGAATTCAAATTTCTTAAAATCGAAAATCCTAATATGTCAACCTTCAAACACCTACTCAAAATATACAAGGACAAAGTGAGCCCACCAGGTAGACCAAATATATCAGGCATAGCAAATCTAACCAATAATCTCTCGCAATATTTAGATCATTTCCTTCAAACGTTGGTTCCGAAACTTAGATCGTTCATAAGAGATACTCCCCATTTACTTACAAAATTTGACGAAGTAAAATAGGAAACACTATGCTTTCGCCACATTGGATGTTTCTGCTCTGTATTCCTCCATCCCACATAAAAAGGGGATAGAGGCAATAGAATATTCCTTAAAAAAACCCAACTTGAACAAAAATCAAATTAGTTTTTAAGTAACTCAATTGAATTCATCCTCTCAAGAAATTATTTCTCATTTGAAGACAAGATTTTTATTAAAAAAACAGGTTCTGCCATGGGGACGAAGTTTGCCCCAAATTTTGCAAATCTATATATGGGCATGTTTGAATACTTGAAGATTTGGCAAGAGAACCCCTTCACCAACCATATCATTCATTGATATAGATTTATTAATGACATCCTAATAATTTGGAAAGGAGATATAACAGTATTTAATGACTTTATGGACATGATCAACCACAATATTTTCAACCTAAGATTCACAAAAGAGTGGAATAAGAACCAAATACATTTTCTAGACATCACTATGTTCATCAAAGATGAAGAAATCAGCACAAAACTATTCACAAAATTAACCGATACAAACGGATACCTACACGCTAAAAGTGGCCATCATCCAAAATGGATAAAAAATATACTTTATGGACAATTCCAGAGGATCAAAAGAAACTGTACAGAAATTGATGATTTTGAAGCCTCCTCAACAGCTATAAAGGAAAAATTCAGAGAAAAAGGTTTTAAAGAAAGGGACATCTCGGAAGCCTATAATAGAGTAAGAACTATGGAAAGAAAAACTTTACTACAACTCAAGAAAAAGATTGAACAAACCACAAATATAGAAAAAAAAAATAGATTTATCACTATTTTTACAACTGTGCATCGAAACAGATTGAACATATTTTGAATGAACATTGGTATATCCTAAAAAAAGATCCAATCTTTGGTAACATACAAGAAAAATCTTAATTTGAAAAACATTCTAGCACCCACAAAACTAAAAACAAATAAACCCAGAAAGATAGAGACTAACCAACAACTAGTAATGGGTTTCTATAAATGTTAGAGAAAAAATTGCGAGTGTTGTAATCACATTAGTGAAAATAAAATGGAAAACAAATGGATCATTAATAATAGCACAAAACAAATTCGAATTCAAACCTACATAAACTGCAAATCCGAGTTCGTGGTCTACAGAATATAATGCATGTGCAAAAAAGTATACATTTGTAGAACGAAAAGGGTTCTTAAAATCAGACTTCTAGAGCATGTAAAAAACATTGAGGGAGAAACATCCGAATATGGTCTAAGTAGACATTTTGAGGAGTTTGGCAACAAAAATCCAAATTAATTTACAATAAAAGCTATTGAATCAATACCAAAATCATGGGGAAAAGAAAGACTGATACAATTAAGAAAAAGGGAAACATATTGGATCCATCAATTAAACACAAGGGAATCATATGGCCTGAATAGGGACATAGATCCTGCGGCTTTTTTATGAAAAATAAATAAAAAATCATATTTATAAAAACATACGGCTAGATTTAGACTTTGTCAGTAAAGACCCGCTTAGCTAACGCTGCTTTTTTTTCCCAGCGCACCCTTAAGACAACGCTGGTATTTAGAGTTGTCTGAGTGGCTGTGTTAGGCTCAGAAAAGGGAGCGTTGAGCATAATTTACCTTCCCTTCAACTCTCAATACCAGCGTTGCCTACGGTAGCGGTAAGCTGGAAAAACGTGCTCATGCACGATATCCCCATAGGATACAATGGGGCTGAGCTGGCTGGAAAAAAACCTAACACCGGCAAAAAAGCAGCGTTCAGCTCCTAGCACAGTCACATTGTTTCCTATAGGGAAACACTCTCTAAGTCTGCACCTAGCACCCTAACATGAACCCCGAGTCTAAACACTCCTAACGTTACACTTATTAACCCCTACTCTGCCGCCCCCGCTATCGCTGACACCTGCATTATATTATTAACCCCATATCTCCCGCTCCAGACACCGCCGCAACCTACATTATCCCTATGAACCCCTAATCTGTGGCCCCTAACATCGGCGACACCTATATTATATTTATTACCCCCTAATCTGCCCCCCCCCAACGTCGCTGCTACCTTACCTACACTTATTAACCCCTAATCTGCCAACCGGACCTCGCCGCCACTATAATAAATGTATTAACCCCTAAACCGCCGCACTCCCTCGTCACTATACACTATAATAAATGTTATTAACCCCTAATCTGCCCTCCCTAACATCGCCGCAACCTACCTACAATTATTAACCCCTAATCTCCCACCCGCAACGTCGCCGCTGCTATAATAAAGTTATTAACCCCTAAACCTAAGTCTAACCCTAACCCTAAACCCCCCTAACTTAAATATAATTTAAATTAAACAAAATAATATTCCTATAATTAAATAAATTAATCCTATTTAAAACTAAATACTTACCTATAAAATAAACCCTAATATAGCTACAATATAACTAATAATTACATTGTAGCTATTTTAGGATTTATATTTATTTTACAGGCAACTTTGTATTTATTTTAACTAGGTACAATAGCTATTAAATAGTTAATAACTATTTAATAGCTACCTAGTTAAAATAAGTGCAAAATTACCTGTAAAATAAATCCTAACCTAAGTTACAAATACACCTAACACTACACTATCATTAAATTAATTAAATAAATTAACTACAATTAGCTAAACTAAAATACAATTAAATAAACTATTCTATAATACAAAAAAAACCCCCACTAAATTACAAAAAATAAAAAAAAATTACAAGAAGTTTAAACTAATTACACCTAATCTAAGCCACCTAATAAAATAAAAAATCCCCCCAAAATAAAAAAATGCCCTACCCTATTCTAAATTACAAAAGTAATCAGCTCTTTTTACCAGCCCTTAAAAGGGCTTTTTGCGGGGCATTGCCCCAAAGTAATCAGCACTTTTACCTGTTAAAAAAATACAACCCCCCCAACATTAAAACCCACCACCCACATACCCCTACTCTAACCCACCCAAACCCCCCTTAAAAAAAACCTAACGCTAACCCCCTGAAGATCTCCCTACCTTGAGTCGTCTTCACCCAACCGGCCGAAATCTTCATCCAAGGTGCGCAGAGAAGGTCCTTCATCCGGTAGAAGTCTTCATCCAGGCGGCGTCTTCAATCTTCATCCATCCGGAGCGGAGCCATCTTCAAAGGAGCCGACGCGGAGCCATCCTCTTTAACCGACGACTGAACGACGAATGAAGTTTCCTTTAAGGGACGTCATCTAAGATGGCGTCCCTTCAATTCCGATTGGCTGATAGGATTCTTTGTGTCCAGCTTAGGCTTCCGTAGCTGCAACTTTTGTGTGAGCGTGAAAGACTCCAGGAGTGTGAACAGAGTACCCTCCGTAATTGTCGGAAGACGCTGAACAAACTGGCGGCATCTGGGAAGCAGCTTCAAAAACGGATCACTGGCTTCTGGTGTAAGTAAAAAAGTGCACCTTTGCCATATTCACTTTCTTGCTTGTAAAAGGATTTTCCATCCTTCTTTTCGTCCAATACAGCTTTGCATGGCTTCTTTGAAATAACAACTACGCTAACTGAACCATCAGCTAACTCACTTTGGAAATATAACTAACATTGTCATTCTACAAAAAGACTTCTTCTATGACTCAAAAGACTTATATTTTATTGTGAAAGACGGTATTTTTGAGGAAAACAATTGTCTTTCAACAAATGATTCATCCTATTGTCTCTTTTTGACATATGTTATGTTTTTATGGTTTTTACTGCTATAGCACTGATTTAATGCGATATCGTGATTAACTGTGATTTATTGTGTTTTTATGATTTGAACTGTGATTTATTGTGTTTTTATGATTTAAACATTTGATGATAAAATTGTCATTTCTTTTGCTTTTCATATTTTAGCCCATTGTTTATCGTTTGGAGATATTTACCGCAGTCTTTTTCACCATAGTTATATTAGACGTAGTAGTAATATCTCCCTATTGGTACTGCACAAATTTAGCTATTTGAATAGCGCAGCTGTGTTAATTACTAGTTAGCAGGGTATCTGCTTACTTAGTGGTTATATTGTTTTTAGAAGTATTTGTAACTTAGGTTAGGATTTATTTTACAGGTAATTTTGTACTTATTTTAACTAGCTAGCTATTAAATAGTTATTAACTATTTAATAGCTATTGTACCTAGTTAAAATAAATACAAAGTTGCCTATAAAATAAATATAAATCCTAAAATAGCTACAATGTAATTATTAGTTATATTAGCTATATTAGGGTTTATTTTATAGGTAAGTATTTAGTTTTAAATAGGATTAATTTATTTAATTATAGGAATATTATTTAGTTTAATTTAAATTATATTTAAGTTAGGGGGGTGTTAGGGTTAGACTTAGGTTTAGGGGTTAATAACTTTATTATAGTAGCGGCAACGTTGCGGTCGGGAGATTAGGGGTTAATAATTATAGGTAGTTGGCGGCGATGTTAGGGAGGGCAGATTAGGAGTTAATAAAATGTATTATAGTGTTTGCGAGGTGGGAGTGCGGCGGTTTAGGGGTTAATACATTTATTATAGTGGCAGTGAGGTCCAGTCTGCAGATTAGGGGTTAATAAGTGTAATTAGGTTGTGGCGACATTGGGGGGGCAGATTAGGGGGTAATAAATATAATATAGGTGTCGGCGATGTTAGGGGCAGCAGATTAGGGGTTCATAGCTATAATGTGTATGGTCGGCAGATTAGGGGTTACAAAATTTTATTAGAGGGTTGGCGATGTGAGGGGGGGGGGCTCGGTTTAGGGGTACATAGGTAGTTTATGGGTGTTAGTGCATTGGATCCACTTCCGGTTTCACGGGAACTACACACGCCAGAGTGTTCTTTTTGGTTCCTCCATTTTATACACCAATGCTTTTCAAATATCCAGATAAGTGATACATAATTTTTTGGCATAAAGTATATACTTGCATCACCCTAGATTAGTGTATATCACCATCTATTTATATATATGCAGTTCGATCACAATACAAATAGTGATTATAATATTCAACTACCGTTCTTCGGTGTAGCGTAGTTGCGCCAACTGCCATTAGCCAATATATATTTATAATTTTAAAATTTTTAAAATACATTTTTTATAATCTTTTTTTATATTATAATTGATATTGCCAATTGTATTTCATATTGTTCTAATATTGTTACGGTTTTCTTCCTGTCTGGGACCTAACTTTTCATTCTTTCCACCACGAGTTAGATATAGTCAGTAAGCCCAGACCCAGAATAACACTTTCTTTTCATAGCAATATATACATTTCTTTTTTGCTATTTAAGTCTTCTTTGGTTTTTATCACTACTAATAAACTTTTCTACTTTTATCTTATATATTTTTTTTTAGTCTTTGAACTCATTACACATATGCTGTTTTCAAGATAGAAACTAGTGATCATGCGAGTCCTACACTCATCCACATTTACTATATATTTTTAATATTTTTAATAATTTATATATTTTTCCTTTTCGATATTATATCGTATTTTGTGATCACCTTGTTATATAAGCTCTAATAGTCCTCACGGAGCCTGAATTGAAATAAAATTAATATTATCATAAATTTAACCATATCTATTTAATAAACACTAAATGATAAACAAAAAAATTAGGTTATTTTAGTGCTACCTCTTCTTCCTTTATTTATTTATATATATATATATATATATATATATATATATATATATATATTATTTTTTTTAAAAAAAACATGCATCAGATTTTTATTTATGATTAAAGGTGCGTAGGTTTAAATATGTTAATTATAAAATTACTCAAAATGGTTTATTTTTAATGGATAAGTGAAAACAAAACTGCTATTAAACACATTAGGCAGTAGAGGTTTTGTTCACAGCCGAATGCGGAAGTCGGAGGCTACTTTGAAAAAAAGTCTCTTTTTGGAGCCGAATATCCTCTTGTCCATTGTCGAAGTGAAACACACTAAGATCTGTGCAAATCCAGATCTTAGGGGTCGATTTATCAAGCTGTGGCAGACAGGGGCACACATACACGCCCCTGTCCGCTGCCGGATTTCAGCATTGCACACGAGCGCTATTTTGTGTCGCATGCAATCCCACCCCCTGCCCACTCACAGCAAATCACACGCGGGCAGGAGCTGTCAATCTCCCCGGTTAGATAAGACCGGAGAGATTAAAATTCGCCACCTAAGAGGTGGCAAAAGGTTAGTGAAGAAGGGGTTCTTGTGAGAACCTGCAGTCGTAGGGGGTCAAAGACTGGAGAAAGCCTTTGAAAATCGACCCCTTAGTGTGTTTCATTTGCACAAGAGGATACCGAAAGCAGTCTCCGACTTCCACATTTGGCAGTGAACAAAACTGCGGAATGCACACCTCCTATTAGGCAGCCATCATCAATAGTTTTAAATATCTGCCTCATTTTACTTTTCTTTGTCTGCATATCTTTTGAAGGTCTAAATATCCTGTAATACCCCTATTTCTTATAGTTTTTCCTTTAACTAGATTTTGCTATCATATTGTTTTCTAGGCATGGGTAGAATTTTGTTAGTAAACAAATTCTGAATATGGCCACAGGCAGCAGCATTCTGTAGATCCAGGTATTGTGTGTTCCACTATTACGTGAATAAATGTGACGCTGAAAATAGCAGAATGCTGCTGCCTATGGCCATATTCAGCATTTGTTTAATAAACAAATATAGAATAACAAAATCCTGCCTATGCCTATTGTTTTCTAACTAAACCATCTTTTATAATTCAGTCTGCAATACATTGCTACTAAATTAATGAAATACTCAATGACATGGGTTATACTTTATTAGCCATCTAGTTGTCAGTCCATTTCAAGTAGTCCAATAATTATAAAGTTGGTTGCTTGACCATTTCTAATTTTCCTATTTGTTTGAGTGATTACCTCTATGAATTATTATTGCAAAACCACTAGTTTTTTTTATTTTACTGTGTTCAACCACAGCAGCGATCTTTGTGTTTTGGTGCATGTCAAATTTTGGTTATACAGGTGTTTACGGCAACCTAAAAAACATAATTTATGTAAGAACTTACCTGATAAATTCATTTATTTCATATTGGCAAGAGTCCATGAGCTAGTGACGTATGGGATATACAATCCTACCAGGAGGGGCAAAGTTTCCCAAACCTCAAATTGCCTATAAATACACCCCTCACCACACCCACAATTCAGTTTAACAAATAGCCAAGTAGTGGGGTGATAAAGAAAGGAGTAAAAAGCATCAACAAAGGAATTTGGAAATAATTGTGCTTTATACAAAAAATCATAACCACCATAAAAAGGGTGGGCCTCATGGACTCTTGCCAATATGAAAGAAATTGTCAGGGTGCCAGGAATCAGACTGAGACGAGAAATGCAAAAATAATCACACCTTTATTAATAGCAAAAAATAATAAAAAGTCCACAAGTCAAATAACAAGCCAGGAGTCAAAACCAGAGCTGGTAGTCAGACGAGCCGAGTCAGGAGCCAAATCGAATAGTCAGACGAGCCGGATTCAGGAACAAGGAAAACAGCAGAGTCAGGAACAAGCCAGAGATCAGGAACCAGGAAGGACGTCAGGCAGCCAGGTAATACACAGGAACTCTCACAAACAGGTCTGAGACAATGCAAAGGCAAAGCATACTGAACAGAGGCCCTTTAAATAATAAGTGATGACATCACAATTCTGAGACTGCATCCTGTCTCACATGGATGATGCACACCAGTCTGGCCATAAAAGGAAGTGCAGGAAATGAGCAACATCCCCCACAATGCACCATAGTCAGGAAGAGAGGTGAGTAAAATGGGTGCCAGCAGCACATGGCAAACACAACAGGGAGAAAACCCTGACAAAAATGAATTTATCATGTAAGTTCTTAAATAAATTATGTTTTCTTCTGTTATGTGTGATCAGTCCACGGGTCATCATTACTTCTGGGATATAACTCCTCCCCAACAGGAAATGCAAGAGGATTCACCCAGCAGAGCTGCATATAGCTCCTCCCCTCTACGTCAGTCCCAGTCATTCTCTTGCACCCAACGACTAGATAGGATGTGTGAGAGGACTATGGTGATTATACTTAGTTTTTATGACTTCAATCAAAAGTTTGTTATTTTACAATAGCACCGGAGCGTGTTATTACTTCTCTGGCAGACTTTGAGGAAGAATCTACCAGAGTTTTTTACTATGATTTTAACCGGAGTAGTTAAGATCATATTGCTGTTCTCGGCCATCTGAGGGAGGTAAAAGCTTCAGATCAGGGGACAGCGGGCAGATGAATCTGCATTGAGGTATGTAGCAGTTTTTATTTTCTGAATGGAATTGATGAGAAAATCCTGCTATACCGTTATAATGACATGTATGTATACACTTCAGTATTCTGGGAATGGTATTTCACCGGAACTACTCTGTTAAAGGTCACTAATCCTTTTAATAAGTATTTATCATGTTAAACGTTTTTGCTGGAATGTAGAATCGTTTACATTGCTGAGGTACTGAGTGAATAAATGTTTGGGCTTTATTTTCCACTTGGCAGTTGTTTGCTTTTAATTGTGACAGTTTCGTTTCTCTTCACTGCTGTGTGTGAGAGGGAGGGGCCGTTTTTGGCGCTCTTTGCTACGCATCAAAAATTTCCAGTCAGCTACTATTATATTTCCTGCATGATCCGGTTCATCTCTGACAGATCTCAGGGGTCTTCAAACTTCTTTGAAGGGAGGTACATTCTCTCAGCAGAGCTGTGAGAATTTTTATATTGACTGTGGATAAAAACGTTACTCTATAATTTTATGTCAAATTTAGTTATTGTTATTTTACTAATGGGAACAAACCTTTGCTAAAAGTTGTGTTGTTTTAAAGTTGATGCTATAACTGTTTTTCAGTTCATTATCTCAACTGTCATTTAATCGTTTAAGTACCTCTTTGAGGCACAGTACGTTTTTGCTAAAAAAGATTATAACCAGGTTGCAAGTTATTGCTAGTGTGTTAAACATGTCTGACTCAGAGGAAGATATCTGTGTCATTTGTTCCAATGCCAAGGTGGAGCCCAATAGAAATTTATGTACTAACTGTATTGATGCTACTTTAAATAAAAGTCAATCTGTACAATGTGAACAAATTTCACCAATCTGCGAGGGGAGAGTTATGCCGACTAACTCGCCTCACGCGGCAGTACCTGCATCTCCCGCCCGGGAGGTGCGTGATATTATGGCGCCTAATACATCTGGGCGGCCATTACAGATAACATTACAAGATATGGCTACTGTTATGACTGAAGTTTTGTCTAAATTACCAGAACTAAGAGGCAAGCGTGATCACTCTGGGGTGAGAACAGAGTGCGCTGACAATACTAGGGCCATGTCTGATACTGCGTCACAGCTTGCAGAGCATGAGGACGGAGAGCTTCATTCTGTGGGTGACGGTTCTGATCCAAACAGATTGGATTCAGATATTTCAAATTTTAAATTTAAATTGGAGAACCTCCGTGTATTACTAGGGGAGGTCTTAGCAGCTCTCAATGATTGTAACACCGTTGCAATACCAGAGAAACTGTGTAGGTTGGATAAATACTTTGCGGTACCGGCGAGTACTGACGTTTTTCCTATACCTAAGAGATTAACTGAAATTGTTACTAAGGAGTGGGATAGACCCGGTGTGCCGTTCTCACCCCCTCCAATATTTAGAAAGATGTTTCCAATAGACGCCACCACTCGGGACTTATGGCAAACGGTCCCTAAGGTGGAGGGAGCAGTTTCTACTCTAGCTAAGCGTACCACTATCCCGGTGGAGGATAGCTGTGCTTTTTCAGATCCAATGGATAAAAAATTAGAGGGTTACCTTAAGAAAATGTTTGTTCAACAAGGTTTTATTTTGCAACCCCTTGCATGTATCGCGCCGATTACGGCTGCGGCAGCATTTTGGATTGAGTCTCTGGAAGAGAACCTTAGTTCATCTACGCTAGACGACATTATGGACAGGCTTAGAGTCCTTAAACTAGCTAATTCATTCATTTCGGAGGCCGTAGTACATTTAACCAAACTTACGGCTAAGAACTCAGGATTCGCCATACAGGCACGTAGGGCACTGTGGCTAAAATCCTGGTCAGCTGATGTTACTTCTAAGTCCAAATTACTTAATATACCTTTCAAGGGGCAGTCTTTATTTGGGCCCGGTTTGAAAGAAATTATCGCTGACATTACAGGAGGTAAGGGCCACGCCCTACCTCAAGACAAAGCCAAAGCTAAGGCTAGACAGTCTAATTTTCGTCCCTTTCGGATTTTCAAAACAGGAGCAGCATCAACCTCCACTGCACCAAAACAGGAAGGAGCTGTTGCTCGTTACAGGCAAGGCTGGAAGCCTAACCAGTCCTGGAACAAGGGCAAACAGGCCAGGAAACCTGCTGCTGCCCCAAAGACAGCATGAACCGAGAGCCCCCGATCCGGGACCGGATCTAGTGGGGGGCAGACTTTCTCTCTTCGCCCAGGCCTGGGCAAGAGATGTTCAGGATCCCTGGGCGCTAGAGATCATATCTCAGGGATACCTTCTAGACTTCAAATTATCTCCCCCAAGAGGGAGATTTCATCTGTCAAGGTTGTCAACAAACCAGATAAAGAAAGAAGCGTTTCTACGCTGTATACAAGATCTGTTATTAATGGGAGTGATCCATCCGGTTCCGCGGTCGGAACAAGGACAAGGGTTCTACTCAAACCTGTTTGTGGTTCCCAAAAAAGAGGGAACTTTCAGACCAATCTTAGATTTAAAGATTCTAAACAAATTCCTAAGAGTTCCATCGTTCAAAATGGAAACTATTCGGACAATCTTGCCCATGATCCAAAAGGGTCAGTACATGACCACAGTGGATTTAAAAGATGCTTACCTTCACATACCGATCCACAAAGATCATCACCGGTATCTACGGTTTGCCTTCCTAGACAGGCACTACCAGTTTGTAGCTCTTCCATTCGGATTGGCTACGGCCCCAAGAATCTTCACAAAGATTCTAGGTGCCCTTCTGGCGGTACTAAGACCGCGAGGGATTTCGGTAGCTCCGTACCTAGACGACATTCTAATACAAGCTTCAAGCTTTCAAACTGCCAAGTCTCATACAGAGTTAGTTCTGGCATTTCTAAGGTCGCATGGATGGAAAGTGAACGAAAAGAAGAGTTCTCTTTTTCCTCTCACAAGAGTTCCATTCTTGGGGACTCTTATAGATTCTGTAGAAATGAAGATTTACCTGACAGAAGACAGGTTAACAAAGCTTCAAGATGCATGCCGTGTCCTTCATTCCATTCAACACCCGTCAGTAGCTCAATGCATGGAGGTGATCGGCTTAATGGTAGCGGCAATGGACATAGTACCTTTTGCACGCCTACACCTCAGACCGCTGCAATTATGCATGCTAAGTCAGTGGAATGGGGATTACTCAGATTTGTCCCCTACTTTGAATCTGAATCAAGAGACCAGAAATTCTCTTCTATGGTGGCTTCATCGGCCACACCTGTCCAGGGGGATGCCATTCAGCAGGCCAGACTGGACAATTGTAACAACAGACGCCAGCCTACTAGGTTGGGGCGCTGTCTGGAATTCTCTGAAGGCTCAGGGATTATGGAATCAGGAGGAGAGTCTCCTTCCAATAAACATTCTGGAATTGAGAGCAGTTCTCAATGCCCTTCTGGCTTGGCCCCAATTAACAACTCGGGGGTTCATCAGGTTTCAGTCGGACAATATCACGACTGTAGCTTACATCAACCATCAGGGAGGGACAAGAAGCTCCCTAGCAATGATGGAAGTATCAAAGATAATTCGCTGGGCAGAGTCTCACTCTTGCCACCTGTCAGCAATCCACATCCCGGGAGTGGAGAACTGGGAGGCGGATTTCTTGAGTCGCCAGACTTTTCATCCGGGGGAGTGGGAACTTCATCCGGAGGTCTTTGCCCAAATACTTCGACGTTGGGGCAAACCACAGATAGATCTCATGGCGTCTCGCCAGAACGCCAAACTTCCTCACTACGGGTCCAGATCCAGGGATCCGGGAGCGGTTCTGATAGATGCTTTGACAGCACCTTGGAACTTCGGGATGGCTTATGTGTTTCCACCCTTCCCGCTGCTTCCTCGATTGATTGCCAAAATCAAACAGGAGAGAGCATCAGTGATTCTAATAGCACCTGCATGGCCACGCAGGACTTGGTATGCAGATCTAGTGGACATGTCATCCTGTCCGCCTTGGTCTCTACCTCTAAGACAGGACCTTCTGATACAGGGTCCGTTCAAACATCAAAATCTAACTTCTCTGAAGCTGACTGCTTGGAAATTGAACGCTTGATTTTATCAAAACGTGGTTTTTCTGAGTCGGTTATTGATACCCTGATACAGGCTAGGAAGCCTGTTACCAGAAAGATTTACCATAAAATATGGCGTAAATACCTATACTGGTGCGAATCCAAACGTTACTCCTGGAGTAAGGTTAGGATCCCTAGGATATTGTCCTTTCTACAAGAAGGCTTAGAAAAGGGTTTATCGGCTAGTTCATTAAAGGGACAGATTTCAGCTCTGTCCATCTTGTTACACAGGCGTCTGTCAGAAAATCCAGACGTCCAGGCCTTTTATCAGGCTTTAGCTAGGATCAAGCCTGTGTTTAAAGCTGTTGCTCCACCATGGAGTTTAAACTTAGTTCTTAACGTTTTACAGGGTGTTCCGTTTGAACCCCTTCATTCCATTGATATAAAATTGTTATCTTGGAAAGTTCTGTTTTTAATGGCTATTTCCTCGGCTCGAAGAGTCTCTGAGTTATCAGCATTACATTGTGATTCTCCTTATCTGATTTTTCACTCAGACAAGGTAGTTCTGCGTACTAAACCTGGGTTCTTACCTAAGGTAGTCACTAACAGGAATATCAATCAAGAGATTGTTGTTCCATCCTTGTGTCCAAATCCTTCTTCAAAGAAGGAACGTCTTCTACACAATCTGGATGTAGTTCGTGCCCTCAAGTTCTACTTGCAGGCAACTAAAGATTTTCGTCAAACTTCTTCCCTGTTTGTCGTTTATTCTGGACAGAGGAGAGGTCAAAAAGCTTCTGCTACCTCTCTCTCTTTTTGGCTTCGTAGCATAATACGTTTAGCCTATGAGACTGCTGGACAGCAGCCTCCTGAAAGAATTACAGCTCACTCCACTAGAGCTGTGGCTTCCACTTGGGCCTTTAAGAATGAGGCCTCTGTTGAACAGATTTGCAAGGCTGCAACTTGGTCTTCGCTTCATACTTTTTCCAAATTTTACAAATTTGACACTTTTGCTTCTTCGGAGGCTATTTTTGGGAGAAAGGTTCTTCAGGCAGTGGTTCCTTCTGTATAATGAGCCTGCCTATCCCTCCCGTCATCCGTGTACTTTTGCTTTGGTATTGGTATCCCAGAAGTAATGATGACCCGTGGACTGATCACACATAACAGAAGAAAACATAATTTATGCTTACCTGATAAATTCCTTTCTTCTGTTGTGTGATCAGTCCACGGCCCGCCCTGTTTTTAAGGCAGGTAAATATTTCTTAAATTATACTCCAGTCACCACTTCACCCTTGGTTACTCCTTTCTCGTTGATTCTTGGTCGAATGACTGGGACTGACGTAGAGGGGAGGAGCTATATGCAGCTCTGCTGGGTGAATCCTCTTGCATTTCCTGTTGGGGAGGAGTTATATCCCAGAAGTAATGATGACCCGTGGACTGATCACACAACAGAAGAAAGGAATTTATCAGGTAAGCATAAATTATGTTTTCTTTCATGTAATTGGCAAGAGTCCATGAGCTAGTGACATATGGGATAGCAATACCCAAGATGTGGAACGCCATGCAAGAGTCACTAGAGAGGGAGGGATCAAATAAAAAACAGCCATTTTCCGCTAAAAAAATAATCCACAACCCAAATAATAAGTTTATTCTTTTAACGACAAGAAAAACTGAAAACATCATCAGAAGAATCAAGCTGAAACAGCTGCCTGAAGAACTTTTTTACCAAAAACTGCTTCTGAAGAAGCAAATACATCAAAACGGTAGAACTTAGTAAATGTATGCAAAGAAGACCAAGTTGCTGCTTTTCAAATCTGATCAACTGAAGCTTCATTCTTAAAAGCCCATGAAGTGGAGACTGATCTAGTAGAATGAGCTGTAATTCTCTGAGGCGGGGTTTTACCCGACTCCAAATAAGCTAAATGAATCAAAAGCTTTAACAAAGAAGTCAAGGAAATAGCAGAAGCCTTCTGACCTTTCCTAGGACCCGAAAATATAACAAATAGACTAGAAGTCTTCCTGAAATCTTTAGTAGCTTCAACATAATATTTCAAAGCTCTTACCACATCCAAAGAATGTAAGGATCTTTCCATAGAATTCTTAGGATTAGGACACAAGGAAGGGACAACAATTTCTCTAGTAATGTTGTTAGAATTCACAACTTTAGGCAAAAATTTAAATAAAGTCCGCAAAACCGCCTTATCCTGATGAAAAATCAGAAAAGGAGATTCACAAGAAAAAGCAGATAGCTCAGAAACTCTTCTAGCAGAAGAGATGGCCAAAAGGAACAACAATAATGCATAGACTCAAATGGAGGAGCCTGTAACGCCTTCAAAACCAAATTAAGACTCCAAGGAGGAGAAATTGATTTAATGACGGTCTTAATACGAACTAAAGCCTGTACAAAACAGTGAATATCAGGAAGTTTAGCAATCTTTCTATGAAATAAAACAGAAAGGGCAGAAATTTGTCCCTTCAAGGAACTTGCAGACAACCCCTTATCCAAATCATCCTGAAGAAACTGTAGAATTCTAGGAATTCTGAAAGAATGGCAAGAAAATTTATGAGAAGAACACAAAGAAAATGTAGGTCTTCCAAACTCTATAATAAATCTTCCTAGAGACAGATTTACGAGCTTGTAACATAGTATTAATTACTGAGTCAGAGAAACCTCTATGACTTAGTACTAAGCGTTCAATTTCCATACCTTCAAATTTAATGATTTGAGATCCTGATGGAAAAACAGACCTTGAGACAGAAGGTCCGGCCTTAACGGAAGTGGCCAAGGTTGGCAACTGGAGATCCGAACAAGATCCACATACCAAAACCTGTGTGGCCACGCTGGAGCCACCAGCAACACAAACGATTGTTCCATGATGATTTTGGATATCACTCTTGGAAGAAGAACTAGAGGCGGAACAATGTAAGCAGGATTATAACACCAAGGAAGTGTCAGTGCATCCACTGCTTCTGCCTGAACATCCCTGGATTTGGACAGGTATCTGGGAAGTTTCTTGTTTAGATGAGAGGCCATGAGATCTATCTCTGGAAGACCCCACATCTGAACAATCTGAGAAAACACATCTGGATGGAGATACCACTCCCCTGGATGTAAAGTCTGACGGCTGAGATAATCCGCCTCCCAATTGTCTACACCTGGGATATGCACCACAGAGATTAGGCAGGAGCTGGATTCAGCCCAAGCAAGTATCCAAGATACTTCTTTCATTGCTTGGGGACTGTGAGTCCCACCCTGATGATTGACATATGCCACAGTTGTGATATTGTCTGTCTGAAAGCAAATGAATGGTTCTTTCTTCAACAGAGGCCAAAACTGAAGAGCTCTGAGAATTGCATTGAGTTCTAAAATATTGATTGGTAATCTCGCCTCTTGAGATTTCCAAACCCCTTGTGCTGTTAAGAGATCCCCAAACAGCTCCCCAACCTGAAAGACTTGCGTCTGTAGTGATCACAGTCCAGGTTGGTCGAACAAAGGAGGCCCCTGAACTAAACGCTGGTGATTTAACCACCTCGTCAGAGAGTGTCGAATATTGGGATTTAAGGATATTAACTGTGATATATTTGTATAATCCCTGCACCATTGATTCAACATGCAAAGCTGGAGAGGTCTCATGTGAAAATGAGCAAAAGGAATCGTGTCCGATGCTGCAGTCATGAGGCCTAAAACTTCAATGCACATAGCCACTGAAGGGAATGACTGAGACTGAAGGTGCCGACAGGCTGCAACCAATTTCAAACGTCTTTTGTCTGTTAGAGACAGAGTCATGGACACTGAATATATCTGGAAACCTAAAAAGGTTACCCTTGTCTGAGGAATCAAGAAACTTTTTGGTAAATTGATCCTCCAACCATGTTTGAAGAAACCACACTAGTTGATTCGTGTGAGATTCTGCAGAACGTAAAGACTGAGCTAGTACCAAGATATTGTCCAAATAAGGAAACACCGCAATAACCTGCTCTCTGATTACAGAGAGTAGGGCAACTAGAACCTTGGAAAAGATTATTGGAGCTGTTGCTAGGCCAAATGGAAGAGCAACAAATTGGTAATGCTTGTCTAGAAAAGAGAATCTCAGGAACTGATAATGTTCTGCATGAATCGGAATATGAAGGTATGCATCCTGCAAGTCTATTATAGACATATAATGTCCTTGCTGAACAAAAGGCAGAATAGTCCTTATAGTCACCATCTTGAAAGTTGGTACTATTATATAGCGATTCAAAATTTTCAGATCCAGAACTGGTCTGAATGAATTTTCCTTCTTTGGGACAATGAATAGAATTGAATAAAACCCCAGAACCTGTTCCTGAAAAGGAACCAGCATGATTACCTCTGAAGACTCCAGGTCTGAAACACACTTGAGGAAAGCCTGAGCTTTTACTGGATTTGCTGGGATACGTGAGAGAAAGAATCTTCTCACAGGAGGTCTTACTTTGAATCCTATTCGATACCCTTGAGAGACAATGCTCTGAATCCATTGATTTTGGACAGAATTTATCCAAAAATGCTTGAAAAACCTTAATCTGCCCCCTACCAGCTGAGCTGGAATGAGGGCCGCACCTTCATGCGGCGCACCTTCATGCGGACTTAGGGGCTGACTTTGGTTTCTTAAATGGCTTGGATTTATTCCAATTTGAGGAAGGCTTCCAATTGGAAGCAGATTCCTTGGGGGGAGGATTAGATTTTTGTTCCTTATTTTGACGAAAGGAAGGAAAACGGTTAGAAGCCTTAGATTTACCCTTAAGTTTTTTATCCTCAGGCAGAAAAAAACCTTTTCCTCCAGTAACAGTTGAAATAATAGAATCCAACTGAGAACCAAATAAATTATTACCTTGGAAAGAAAGAGATAATAATCTAGATTTAGATGTCATATCAGCATTCTAAGATTTAAGCCACAAAGCTCTTTTAGCTAAAATAGCTAAAGACATGGATCTAACATCAATTTTGATAATATCAAAAATGGCATCAAAAATAAAATGATTAGCATGTTGCAGTAAACGAGCAATGCTAGATATGTCAGAATCCAACTCTAGTTGCGCTAAATTCTCCAACTAAAAAGTTGATGCAGCCGCAACATCAGCCAAAGAAATTGCAGGCCTGAGAAGATGACCTGAATATAAATAGGCTTTCCTTAGATAGGACTCAAGTTTCCTATCTAAAGGATCTTTAAACGAAGTAATGTCTTTCATAGGAATAGTGGTACGTTTAGCAAGAGTAGAAATAGCCCCATGAACTTTGGGGATTTTTTCCCATAACTCTATAGAAATTGCTGATAAAGGATACAATTTTTTAAACTTTGAAGAAGGAATAAAAGGAGTACCTGGCTTATTCCATTCCTTAAAAATCATATCAGAAATAGCATCAGGAATAGGGAAAACCTCTGGAGTAACCACAGGAGGTTTAAAAGAGAAAAATTATTGGCGCCAACAACATCCGGAAATGACACACTTGCGTTACTAACGACACAACCATGTGTAAGACTCCCGCATCAACTACGACGCCAGAAGTGACAAACTAGCGTCAACGAACATACTTTTCACGCCAAGAATGACGCAATAAAGTCTAGCATTTGGCGCACCCGCAGGCCCAATGCTGCCCGCAATTTGAAAGTAAAAAGTAGTCAATTTGAAAAAAGACTAAACCCCAGGTAAGAAAAAAATATTTCTTAATATGTTTAATTTCCCAAATATGAAACTGACAGTCTGCACAAGGAAATACATGAACCTGACTCATGGCAAATATAAGTACAATACATATATTTAGAACTTTATATAAATGCATAAAGTGCCAGACCATAGCTGGGGTGTCTTAAGTAATAAAAAACATACTTATCAAAAAGACACCCATCCACATATAGCAGATAGCCAGATCAGTACTGAAACAGTTATCAGTAGAGGTAATGGTATATGAGAGTATCTGAAAAGGGAGGTAGGAGATGAATCTCTACGACCGATAACAGAGAACCTTTGAAATAGACCCCCGTTAGGGAAATCATTGCATTCAATAGGTGATACTCTCTTCACATCCCTCTGACATTCGCTGTACTCTGAGAGGAATCGGGCGTCAAAATGCTGAGAAGCGCATGTCAACATAGAAATCTTAGCACAAACTTGCTTCACCACCTCCATAGGAGGCAAAGTTTGTAAAACTGAATTGTGGGTGCGGTGAGGGGTGTATTTATAGGCATTTTGAGGTTTGGGAAACTTTGCCCCTCCTGGTAGGATTGTATATCCCATACATCCCTAGCTCATGGACTCTTGCCAATTACATGAAAGAAATCTCAGCTCAAGATGGTCCTAGCTCCTTGGAACAAAAACTGATCTCTAGATCACATTACAAGGTACATGTTCATATATAAAACATTTTGCACATTCTTGATCCTTAGACTTAGAACTTAAGCCCTAATTTAA
Source organism: Bombina bombina (assembly GCF_027579735.1). Classification (NCBI taxonomy): domain Eukaryota; kingdom Metazoa; phylum Chordata; class Amphibia; order Anura; family Bombinatoridae; genus Bombina; species Bombina bombina. Next base: position 1,461,421,735 of record NC_069499.1, on the reverse strand, counting down.
TTAAGAAAATCCCTAAAAGTTCCACTTTTAGGGTACATTTATAATAGGAAGGGTTTGAGTCTCAATCCTAAAAAAAAATTTTAGGGATTACCTAGACATGCAGAACATTTCAGGTTTGAGGCTTCTCATTTTTTTCTCTTGGGGCAAGAAAGTGCATCATGCTGTAAAATTTGAGATTCCACTGGTTACAGAACTAGAGCTACTAGAAATCTGAAGAAAAGCCTACTTTATCCTATTTTTCATGCGTTTTGAGAAATGACAAGATGTAATATAAGAATTATAAATAATAAAATGTAACTGTATTTATTTCCAATGGCATGGAGAGTCCACAATTCTATTCAATTACTAATGGAAATTCAAGTCCTGGCCACCAGGAGGAGGCAAAGAACACCCCAGCAAAGCTGTAAGTATCCCTCCTACTTCCCATAATCCCCAGTCATTCTTGCCTTCATATATCTAGGCGTGCAAAGAGTGCTCTGAAGATAATCAAGATTTTATAGTTTTATGGGTAGTTTCCCTGCAAGTAAGGATTAATGCTGTGTCCATTTAATCCTCTTCAGTAAGAATTGTGGTAGCTGTTAGCTGTTGGAGGTCGCAGGGTAGTCCTTGTTTCTACTCCAACAATTTATGCTAACCCCAATATGGAAAACCAGGGTTGGTTATTCTGCTTTTCTTTTTCCTCTAGGTCCATGTCAGTATTTCTACTGCATCTGTCAGACCTAAGATTCTGTGTCTGCCTCACAGCTGAGGCTCAAAGTGCCTTTTTTCCTTCATAGGGATGAGAAGGCTCAGGCACATTAGGGGTTTATTCCACTTTACCTTATCATATAGAGCCTGGGGACATTATAAATTAATCTCTTCATAGTGGGGATTCTTATTGGGCAGCATAACACAGGGCACTGTGCACCAAACATTTTATTTAATGTTTGTTCCTATCGGACTGAGGCTGTTAGGGACATGTAGTATGATTTCACTTAAAAACTTAATTTTTTTTAATGTTCTGAGAGGGATATTTTATCATAGGCATTCTTTGGAGTCTAACGGTATCCATTTTTTAAGCGCAGAGTATCACACGCTTTTTTCTTCTCTGTGTCGCAGTTTCTTTTGATTCGATCACGTGACGACCGCGTGTCTCCTTCTGCCGGGAGCAGTTGGCAAAGTAGTATTGTCCATCTTCCCTCCGTGTTAAAGGCTCATAACGGAGTGTCCTCAGGATCTGTGGCCTTAGCGTTGAAGGTGGTGAGTCACTCCAGCAACAGCTGGGGCTATAGCGGTGCCAATATTTTTTTTTTGTATGCATATAAATTACTTTAGAAAATTTTCTGTTTAATATTCATTTTTCATCAAACGTTTTCTTAAGCGGTCTGTGTCTCTGGGATCAACACTATGGAAAAGGACCAAAAATTTATGTGGAATTTTGAAAAATGCTTGAATTGTTTAGAGGCACAAGTGATACATCCTGGGCAATTTTGTTCCTCGTGCCTTACTAAGATGTTGCAGTCAAAAGATAAAGATGATGCCATTCCTCTCAAAATTAAACCTTCTGAGCCTTCTTCTTCTCAGGATTATGCTGCCCTAGACATGCCTCAGCTTTCTCCTCAGTCCCTGTCCCTAGCAGTTACACAAGCAGTGCCCTGCGGTTCTACTCAGTCTGTAACTGGGGGTCTATTTCTACCAGGTGACTTTGCAGCACAGCTTACCTCAGCAGTTTCTGCAGCTCTGCATGCCTTACATATTTCGTTTAAAAGAAAACAAAAATCTAAGAATATGTCCTCTAAATCAGGACTATCTGAGAATGCCAAGACTGCTTTGGTTAATTTATCCCAATTATCTGAGGATGACCATTCTTCTTTAGCCTCTGAGGGCGAAATCTCTCAATCAGATTCTACTGTGGCTAGGAGGTTAGTTTTCGGTTTAAGCTTGAGCACCTCCATTTACTGCTTAAGGAGGTTCTGGCTACTCTAGAAGATTCAGAACCTACTACTTCTGAGATCCCTAAGGTTACCAAAATAAACAAGGATTTTTATGTCAAACCTAGATCTGTGGAAGTGTTTCCTGTTCCAGATCGTATGTAAGATATTATTTCTCAAGAATGGGAGAAACCGGGTGTTCCTTTTACCCCATCTCCGGTTTATAACAGAATGTTTCGCGAACTATGTTCAGGAGCTCTGGCATACTATTCCTAAAGTGGATGGCGCTATATCCACCTTGGCTAAACAAACTACGATTCCTCTTGAGGACAGTACCTCTTTTAGATAGGAAATTGGAGGGGTACCAAAGAAAAATTTTACTTCACCAAGGTCTGCTTTGGCAACCTGTGGCAGGTATAGCGGCGGTCGCTGGTGCGGTCTCGTATTGGTGTGACTCATCTGATCTGATTACGGAGGAGACTTCTTTGGAGGAGATCCAAGACAGGATCAATGCATTAAAGTTGGCAAATTCCTTTATTTGTGACACCAGTATACAGGTAGTTCGTCTGAGTGCAAAGACTTTGAGTCTTGCCATTCTCTCTCGCAGAGCCTTGTGGCTAAAGTCTGGGTCAGCTGACATGGTGTCCAAGTCTAGACTCCTTTCTTTACCTTTTAAGGGGAAGACCTTGTTTGGGCGCCATCATTTCCACTGTCAAGAATGGAAAGGGGGTTTTCTCCCTCAGGATAAAAAGGCTAGACCTAAGGGTCGTCAAACTTCTCATTTTCGTTCCTTTCACAATTTCAAGGGACAGAAATCCTCATCTTCCACCAAGCCTGAACAGCCCAAGACTTCCTGGAGACCTAACCAGCCATGGAATAAGGGCAAGCAGTCCAAGAAGCCTACCTCTGAGAACAAATCAGCATGAAGGGTCTGCCCCCGATCCGGGATCGGATCAGGTAAGGGGCAGACTTTCCCTTTTTCAGGAGGCTTGGATTCACAATGTTTCAGATACTTGGGCGATGTAAGTGGTTTCTCAGGGTTACAAAATAGGTTTCAAATCTTGTCCTCCAAGAGACAGATTTCTCCTGTCAAGATTATCGTCAAACCAGGAAAAAAGAGAGGCATTCTTAAATTGTTTCAGGGATCTCTCCTCGTTAGGAGTAAAAGTCCCAGTTCCTCAGGCAGAGCAAGGCCAAGGATTTTATTCCAACCTTTTTGTGGTTCCCAAGAAGGAGGGAACCTTTCGTCCTATTTTGGACCTGAAGTGAAGATTCCGTCCTTCAAAACGGAGACTATTCGATCCATTCTTCCTTTAGTTCAGGAGGATCAGTTCATGACCACCATCAACCTAAATGACACTTATCTCCATGTTCCTATCCACAGTGAACATTTTCGATTTCTTCGTTTTGCTTTTCTGGACAAACACTTTTTGTTTTTAGCCCTTCCTTTCAGTCTGGCCACAGCTCCCTGGATCTTTACAAAGATTCTGGGGGCTCTTTTGGCGGTGGCCAGGTCCCAAAGAATTGCGGTGGCTCCGTACCTGGACGATATCTTGATTCACATGCTATCTTTTAATTTAGCAAGATCCCACACAGATTCCCTGTTGTATATTCTCCGTTCTCACAGATGGATGGTAAACCTGGACAAGAGTTACCTGATACCGGATACCAGGGTCTGTTTTTAGGGACAATTATAGACTCAGTCTCTATGAAGATTTTCTTAACAGAGATGAGACAGTCCAAACTTCTCTCAGCTTCTCTTTCTCTTCCGTTGTTTGTTCGACCATCAGTGGCACAGTGTATGGAGGTAATTGGTCTCATGGTGGCTTCTATGGACATTACTGCTTTTGCTCGATTCCATCTGAGACCTCTACAGTTGTGTATGCTCAGGCAATGGAACGGAGACCACTCTGATCTCTGTCAGCGGATAGTCATAGACAACCTTATGAGAGACTCTCTCTCTTGGTGGCTTTATCAGGATCATTTGTCTCAAGGCACATGCTTCTTGAGACCATCTTAGGAGATTGTGACTATGGATGCCAGCCTTTCGGGCTGGGGAGCAGTTTGGGGTCCCTTAAGAGCTCAAGGATCCAGGTCCCAGAAGGAATTTGTCCTTCCAATAAATATTCTATAGTTGAGAGCAATCTACAATGCTTTGATAGCATGGCTTCAACTGAGTTGGGTCCAATTTATCAGATTTCAATTGGACAACATCACATCAGTGGCTTATATCAACCATCAGGAAAGGAACGAAGAGTTCCTTAGGGATGAAGGAGGTTTCTCGCATCCTTCTGAGGGTGGAGTCCCACAACTGCCAAGTTTTGGCCATTCACATCCCAGGTGTGGACAACTGGGAGGCAGATTACCTGAGCAGGCAGGCATTTCACCAGGGTAGTGGGCTCTTCATCCGGAGGTATTCTCAATGATAACCCTCAGGTGGGGAGTTCCAGAGTTGGACTTGATGGCGTCTCGTCTCAATACCAAGCTTCCAGGATACTGGTCCAGATCGCGGAACCGAAGGCGGTTATGGTGGATGCCCTAAAAGTTCCTTGGGATTTCAGATTGATATACCTGTTTCCTCCTTTTGCCATCCTTCCTCGGGTTATAGCCCATATCAAACAGATGCAGGCTTCAGCAATTCTCATTGCTCCAGCTTGGCCCCGCAGAATCTGGTTTGCTGACCTGGTGTATATGTCGTCCTCCCCTCCTTGGAAACTACCTTTGAGGAAGGACCTTCTACTTCAAGGTCTTTTTCTTCATCCAAATCTAGATTCTCTGAAGCTGACTGCATAAAGATTGAACGCTTAGTCTTGTCTAGAAGAGGTTTTTCAGAAAGGGTCATTGACACTTAAATTCAGGCTCATAAGCCTGTAACTAGTAAGATATCTCATAAAGTTTGGCGCACTTACCTATTATGGTGCGAGTCTCAGGGTTTTCCTTTGCGTAAAGAGAGTGTTCCCTGTATTCTATCCTTTCTCCAAGAGGGACTGGGGAAGGGTTTGTCAGTAAGCTCTCTGAAGGGCCAGATCTCTCCCCTTTCGGGTTTTGCTACATAAACCTCTGTCTGACTTACCGGACTTTAAGTCTTTTGTTCAGGCTCTGGTTAGAATCAGGCCTGTGTTTAAACCTGTTGCTCTACCTTGGAGCCTTAATCTCGCTCTTCGTGTTTTCCATTAGGCTGCGTTTGAGCTTATGCATTCTATCGATATTAAACTGTCGGCTCTGCAGTGTGATCCCCCTTATCTTATTTTCCATGTGGATAAGGTGGTCCTACGTATCAAATTGGGATTTCTTCCTAAGGTGGTTTCGGAACGCCATATCAATCAGGAAATTGACGTTCCTTCCTTTTGTCCTAATCCTTCTTCTCAGAAGGAACGTCTGTTACACAACCTAGATGTAATTTGTGTTCTAAAATTCTATCTCCAAGCTACTAAGGATTTTCGTCATTCTTCTGCCCTTTTTGTGGTGTTTGCTGGTAAGCGTAAGGGCCAAAAGGCCACGTCAACTACTCTTTCTATTTGGTTGAGTGTCATTCTGTTGACAGCTGGACATCAGCCTCCTGAGAGGATTACGGCTTATTCAACTTGTGCTGTTTCTTCTTCCTGGGCCTATAAAAACTAGGCTTCTGTGGAGCAAATTTGCAAGGCGGCCACTTGGTCCTCGTTACATACCTTTTCTAAATGTTACAAATTTGATGTTTTTGCCTCAGCTGAGGCTTCTTTTGGGAGAAAAGTGCTTCAAGCGGTGGTGCCCTCATTTTAGGTCTGCCTGCCTTGGTTTCTCCCTCCCTTTCCATTCTGTGTTCTCTCTGGCTTGGGTATTGGTTCCAATTTCCCATTAGTAATTGAATAGAATCGTGGACTCTACATACCAACGGGAAAAAAAAAA